>NC_083406.1:91512663-91812663 GCF_020745735.1 Hemiscyllium ocellatum
GCTGAAGTTGCATAGCTGAATTTGTTTACTATTGCCAAATGTACGCATGTTCCGTAGATGCTATTTTCTTCAGTTAATATCTGTCCCTGAGACCTTTAAAGAAAACTGCTAACGTAACACTCAGCTCACTTTTTTGATCTGTGAGCTCACATTTTTAGCTTGTAAGAGATTTGCTGTTCAGATAGCTCCAGAAGAAGGTGGTTGACTTCTACGGCATTCACATGCTATTGTCGTGCCCCACCCCCACCACCTCGCTTGTTTGCTCTCTGTGAATACTTTGGTCAATGTCTACTATCAGTGACCATTTAACAATACTATCAAGAAATGTTATTTATGTTCAGATAAATGTCTAGATAACATCCAATTGGTAACTTAAATGTACCTCTTATTGACTTTGAACATAATTAATATGCAAAGCTTACATCTGTGTTTCTTTTTAGAAGTTGTACACTGTTTGTGATGTTGCAATGAACATTATCATCTCTAAAAGTACTACATACAGCCTGGAGTCTCCAAAAGACCCAGTCCTACCTGCTAAATATTTCACTCATCCTGATAAGGTGTGTACACTTGGTGAATTTTAGTAAGTGTCAGTTAATTATCTAGAAAAGGTTCTCTGCTCATCGATAACTAAATATACATATCTAATTGCATTTTAACATGAGCAAATTAATATATATTAGGTATTCAGTTACATATGTATCAGATTGCAATACTTTTCCAGGTTAATGCATTAATCTGAAAAGGGTCATGTGAAGGAAATATCATATTGCATGACATCATGCTTGCACAGACATATTTCTGACCTGCTTGAAGTCATTCTCCAAAAGGTATTTGTGCATGTGGAGCTTTGGGTGATGGATGGAGGGCCTTGGCTGACCAACTCTATGCTTGGTCATAGAATCGTAGAGCTGAATGACATGGAAATAGACCCTTCAGTCCAACTCGTCCATGCCAACCACATACCATAAATTAATCTAATCACATTTGCCAGTATTTGGCCCATATCCCTCTAATCTCTTCCTATTCCTATACCTATTCGGATGCCTTTTAAATTTTGTAATTGTACCGGTCTCCACTACTTCCTCTGGCAACTCATTCCATGCGCACACCACCCACTATGTGAAAAAGTTGCTCCCTTTGAAATCTTTCCCTTCTCGTTTTAAACCTATGCCGTATAGTTTTGGACGCGCCCACTCTGGGGAAAAGACCTTGGCTATTCACCACTCATGATTTTATAAATCTCTAAAGGGTCAAAACTCAGCCTGTGACACTCCAGGGAAAATAGCCCTAGCCTAATCAGCTTCACCCACCGAGGAGACAGTGGCCTAGTGATATTATCACTAGACTGTTAATCAAGAGGTCCAGTCAGGTCCTGGGGATCAAGATTTGAATCCCATCACAGCAGATGGTGTAATTTGAACTCCGTACAATCTGGAAGTAAGAGGCTAATGATGACCATGAATCCATTGTCGATTGTAGGAAAAATCCATCTGCTTCACTAATGTCCTTCAGGGAAGGAATCTGCCATCCTTACCTGGTCTGGCCTACATGTTACTACAGACACACAGCAATATGTTTGATTCTTAACTGTCCTCTTGGCAATTAGGAATGGGCAATAATTGCTGGCTTGGCCAGCAATGCCCTCATCCCATGAATAAATAATAATAATAAAAAGACCAAATACTCCAACCCTGGCAACATCCTTGTAAATCTTTTCTGAACCCTTTCAAGTTTCACAATATCCTAGAACAGAGAGACTAGAATTTCACACAATATTCCAAAAGTGGCCTAACCAATGTCCTGCACAGCCACAACATGACCTCCCAACTCCTATACTTAATGCTCTGACCAATAAAGGCAAGCATACCAAATGTAGCCTTCACTGTTCTGTCTATCTGCGACTGCAGTTTCAAAGAACTATGGAACTGCACTCTAAGGTCTCTTCATTCAGTAACACTCTTCAGGGCCTTACCGTAAGTGTACACATCCTGTCCTGATTTGCCTTTCCAAAATGCAGCAGCTCCCATTTGTTTAAATTTTGTCTGCCACTCCATGGCCCATCGGCCCAATTTTGGTGTTATCTGCAAAATTATTAACGAAATATCATATGTTCACATCCAGATCACTTATCTTAATGACAAAGCAGGAGACCCAGCATTGATCCCTTGTGGCCTCCAGTTTGAAAAGCAACCACCCTGCTATCATATAGTCATCTGCTTCCTTTACTCTTCCGCCTCTAATCTGTCTTCTATTTCAGTTCTTGCTTGTTGTATTACTGGAATGTATTTTGGCCTTACATGCAAGTTAAACTTTCAGCTTGAACAATACCTGGGCCCCTTGCCTATACCCTGACCCTGTCTGCTGTTTGTTTTCATCAATGAGAATGGATCTTCATATCAATTTGACTTAGTAGGAAAGTGCAGAAACTTCTAAGTCTAAGGTGTTCGCATGGAGTATGCTTTAAGGCTGAGGTTCTGCACTTTATTTACTAAAATTTTAAAATAACTTGGTATGGCTTATAGCTCCTATCCCATTGCTGCTATGACCTTCTGAGTTTGAGTATCTTACTTTAACATAATAATGATCCAACTTTACCCTGGGGTTTAGCTTATCACCTCGTCACTTCCAATTAAGCTTTTTAAATATTTATTCGGAGGATGTGGGTGTTAACATTTATTGCCCAAATCCAATTGTCCTTGAGACGGTGATGGTGAGCTGCAGTTTTGAATTGTTGCAATCTTTGGAAGCAAGGACACAGACACTATTGTTAAGACAAGAATTTCAAGATTGTGAACCAGCAGCATTAAGTAATGACAATATAGTTCCAGGTTAGGATGTTGTATGACATTAAGGGAAGCTTGCATGTTGTGATGTTCCCATGCATCTGCTGTTCTTGTCTTTCTCGACCATAGAGGTCATGTGTTTAGAAAGGGCTGTCACAGTAGCTTTGGTGAGTTGCTCCAATGTATCTGGAAGATGGTACACACTGCTGCCAATGTGCATGAGTGTGAAGGTTGCGGGTGCAGTGCCAGTTAAGCAATTTGCTTTGTCTGAGATAGCATCAAGCTTCTTGAAGTACTTTTGGAATTCCATCTATCCACCAAAGTGGAGAGCATTCCATCACACGTTTGTGCTTTGTAGATTGTCAACAAGCACCAGGACAACATGAGGTGAGTTACCTCACTGCAGAAGTCTTGGCTTTTGATCCATAGTGTGCATCCGACTGGTTGAATTTGTTTTAATGGTAACTTCGTGATTTTGATGTGGTGGATTGAACCAATGATAATGTTAATGAATGCCAAGGAAAGATGGTAAGACTCGTTTTGGAGATTGGCCTGGCCTTGCACTTGTATGATGTGCATGTTACTTAGCACTGGTCAGCCCAGATCTGGATGATGTCCAGTTCTAGCTGCAGTGAACAGGGACTTGTCAGTGTTGGAGTATTAATGCGTGGCCCAGAACATGATGTAATCATCAGTTCTGAGTTGTAATGGTTGAAAGACCATTGATGGAGTGGCTGGACCTGGGAACTCCTGCTGGGATGCACTGAAGCAGAGATTTCCAACAACCTCAACCGTTTTCCTTTTGTGCTAATTATTGGTCCAACCAGTGGAATGTTTACCCTCTAATTCCCATTGACTCTAGTTTAACTGGAGTTCTTTGATGCCATAGTCTGCTGAATACTGCCTTGATGTCCAGGGCAGACACTCGGGTCCAGCTCTTTTGTTCGTGTTCTGACCAAGACTGTAATGAAATCAGGAAATTGCACAGGCAGTAGCCAAACAGTGCTACTGAACAAATTATTCCTTTGCAAGTACTATTTAGTAACACCGTTGACCATCACTTTATTGCTGGGGAGTAGCCTGATAGAGCAGCAGTAGTTTGGTTCAGATTTGCCTTGTATTTCCGTTTTGTGCACAGCATAATTGGGTCATTTTCTACAATGTCAGATAGATGCCAGTTTTGTGAGCTGTATTGGAACAGCTTAGCGAGTGGTGTGGCAACTTCTAGAACACAGGAGATTCAGTACTATTGCCACTATCTTGTCAGAACCCATCTTTTGTAATATCCAGTGCCTCCAGCCATTTCTTGACGATCACATGGAGTGAATCAAGTTGGTTGAATATTGACATCTGTCGTGCTGCGGACATCAAGATGAGAACAATGTGGACCATCGTCTCGTTTCTGGCTGAAATGCTTTAGCTTGAACTTAAAGGCCTCCTCATCATTTAAGGATGGTGAACCAAATGAAAAATACCATTCTGAAGAAGTCAAACCAGACTAGAAACATTAACTATGTTTCACTCTCCATGGATGCTACCATACCTCTTGAGTTTCTCCAGTATTCTCTATTTCTGGATTTTCAGCAACTGTTGTATTTTGATTTTATTGAGGGAGAGGATCTTTGTAGAGCAGCAATTCCTGTTAATTGTTTGTCGACCACCTGTGGATTTCACAGCCCTGTTTTTGCACACTGCTTTCACTCTTTAACATGCAAGTAGTCCTAGGTTGATGCCTCATTCGAAGGTATGCTCTGTGCTGCATCTGACTTGATCTGCCACATACTACTTTGAACTCGAGTTGATCTCCTGGCTGGTGGTAATGAAAATTTAAAGAACGTGCAAACTTTGAGATTACCAGGTTGTGGTTAATTAATAATTTTGCTTAATATCCGCAGTACCTCCATGGAAATTCAGTCTTGACTTGTTAGATCTCTTTAACATTAGTTCCATTTAACATAGTGCAACACAACACAATGCAATGTATCCTCAGTATGAAGAAGGGACTGCTGTCAGGCTTGCTTGAGGCATGTCAGAGATAAAGCAGAAATGTCAGGATATATGAGATTAATTGTGTGGCTGGAGTTATTCTGCAAGGAGCAGGGTTTCAGATTCCTGGGCCGTTGCGACCCATTCTAGGACAGGTGGGACCAGTGCAAGCACGGGCAGGACCAGAACTTGTGCCCTGAAGGAGTATTTGCTAGTGCGTTTGGTGAGGATTTAAACTAAATTGACAGTAGGTTGAGATCCAATATAGGGTGATAGAAGAGAGGGAAACAAGGACAAAAACAAAAGACTGAATGGGAAGTGAGAAAAATGAGAAGCGGAGAATTTAAAGGCAAGTTTTAAACAAAGTCACAATACCAAATATTGTGAACAGGACTAATTGTTAAAAAGGAGAAAGTGAGGACTGCAGATGCTGGAGATCAGAGCTGAAAACATGCTGCTGGAAAAGCGCAGCAGGTCAGGCAGCATCCAAGGAGCAGGAGAATCGACGTTTCGGGCATTCATGAAGAAGGGCTCATGCCCAAAACATCGATTCTCCTGCTCCTTGGATGCTCAGTAAGTGTTAAAAAGGCAAGACTTGGGTCTTAATGCAGTGAGCATTCACCACAAAGTTGATGAGTTACTGGCATAATTAGATCTAGACAAATATAATATATTTTGGGATTACGAAGATGCGACTGCAGAGTGACCAGAGATGTGAACTGAATATCTGGGATATTCCTGTTTTAGGAATGACAGACAAACAAGAAAAGCTGGTGGGGTAGCACTGTTATTTCAGGAGTTCATTCATGCAATAGTGAAGAAGGATATTGGCTCCAGCGAAGTGGAATCTGTATGGGTAAAGCTTAAACACCGCGAGTAGAAAATGATGGGAGTTATATATAGACCCTTTAAACTCTAGTGGTAATGTGGGAGAAGGGATTAAATAGGAAATTAGAGGCAAACCGTAGAAGTACAGCTGTAATTGTGCATAACTTCAAAATGTATACAGATTGGGCAAATGAATTCAGTAATATTGCAATAGCAAAGGAATTCCTGCACTGTGTCCAAGATGATGGTTTTCTCAATCAATATGTTGATGAACCAACTAGAACAGGCCAACCATACTACATTAGGTATTCTGTAATGAAAGAAGAATAATCGGCAATCAAACTATTTGAGCCCCACAGGGAAAAGTGAACATAACATGATTATTCTTCACCATGTTGGAGAGTGAAATAATTGATCCTGAAACTAGGGTCCTAAATCTAAGTAAAAGGAAACTACATTGATAGCTGGTGCCTTACACCAGTGATAAATTGAGGAATATTACTTCAAGTGGAGACTGTGGATAGGCATTGGCAAACATTTAAAGAATGCATGGAAGAACTGAACAATTGTTCATTCCTATCTGGCACAAAAGTAAAGTAAATGTAGTTAATGACTATGACAACAAGAAAATGAAGCTTAATAATTGACTCAAGGAAGGGACATACAATTTGACTAAAAAGAGCAGCAGACTTGAGAATTGGGAGCAGATAGATTTCAGCAAAGGAGGATGGAACATAGAGTATGAAAGTAAGCATGCTGGGAATATACAAACTGACTCTGAAATCTTCCATAGGAATGTGAAGAGAGAAACAGTACTGAAGACAAATGTAGTTCCCTTACAGTCAGAAAAAAGGAGCAAATAAATTGCCAATACAAATAATAAGGCTGTCAGACATAGGAGCAGAAATCAGGCCATTCAGTCTATCGAGCCTGTTCTACCATTCAGTCATGGCTGATCAGTGTATCAACCCCATTCTCCCACTTTCTTTCTCCGTAACCCTTGATCCCCTTGATACTTAAGAACCTATTTCCATAGATTCACCACCCTCTGGCAGAAGTTTCTCCTTATCTCCATACTAAAAGGACTTTCCTTTGCTCTAAGACTATGCCCTCAGGTCCTAGTCTGTCCTACCAATAGAAACATCTTTCCAACATCTACTCTGTCCAGGCCATTCTGTATTGTGTATGTTTCAATTAGATCTCTCTTCCTGCCCCCCCTTCCCCTCCCCCATTCCTTCTAATCTCCATCAAGTATAAACCCAGAAACCCAGATGTTCCTCATATGTTAAGCTTTTCATTCCTGGGACTAGTCTTGTGAACCTCCTCTGAACACACTCTGGTGCCAGTATATCCTTCCTGAGATATGGGGCTCAAACCTGCATACAATACTCCAAATGTGGTCTGACCAGAAGTACACCTCTGCTTGTATATTTAAGTCCTTGCAAAATAAATGCCATCATTGCTTTTACCTTCCTAACTATAGTGGTAATGTTGGAGAAGGGATTAAACAGGAAATTAGAGACCAAGCAATGGAAGTATAGACTCAGCTTGCAAGTTTACCTTGAGAGAATCCGGGGCTAGAACTTCCAAATCTCATTGTACTTTAGACTTCTGAATTTTTTCCCTGTTTAGAAAATAGCCAACGCCTCTATATTCTTCCTACCAAAGTGCATGACCTCACACTTTCCCATGTTGCATTTCACCTGCCACTTCATTGCCCACCCTCCTAACTTTCTGCAAATCCTTCTGCAGCCTCCCTGCCTCTTCCATGCTACCTGTCATTCTACCTACCTTTGTATCATCTGCAGATGTAGCCAGAATGAGATTTCTGAATATTTGGAAGTGTATGGTAAAAAGGGCAAAGTCAGCATGGTTTCATCAAGGGGAGGTCATGCCTTTCTTCATCTAGATCATTAATATATAAAGTGAAAAGTTGTGGTTCCAACACTGAGCCTTGCAGAACACCACTTGTCACCGACTGCCATCCTGAGAAGGCAATCTCTATCCCCAATCTCTATTTTCTGCCAGATATCCAAACTTCTATCCATGCCAGCACCTTGCCTCTGACACCATGAGCTCTTATCTTTAATCAGCTTCCTGTGCATCACTTTGTCTGAAGCATTATTGAAGTCCAGGTAGATAACATCCATTGGTCTAGCCTGCTCGTTACTTCCTCGAAGAACTCTAGCAGATTTGTCGGGCATGACCTCCCCTTGATGAAACCATGCTGACTTTGCCCTATTTTACCATACGCTTCCAAATATTCAGAAATCTCATCCTTTAAGATGGATTCCAGGATCTTGTCCACGACTGAGGTTAGGCTAATCGATCTGTAATTTTCTGTCTTTTGCCTTACTCCCTTTTTAAACGGGGGTGTCACATTAACAATTTTCAGACCTCTGGAGCCCTCCCTGATTCTAGCGATTCCTGAAAGATCACCACTAATACCTCTGCTTTCTCTTCCTTAGAACTCTGTGATGTTGTCCATCTGGTCCAGGTGATTTAACTACCTTCTGGCCATGCAGTTTTTCTAGCATCTTGTCCTTGGTGATGGCCACCATACTCAGCTCTGTCCCCTCACTGTCTTGAATTTTTGAGACGTTACTCATGTCTTCCACCATGCAGACTGATGACAAATAATTATTCAGTTCAATAACCATTTCCTTGTTCCCCCACTACCACCTCTCCAGTGTCATTTTCCAGCTGCCCAATGTCCACTTTTGCCCTTCATATATCTAAAGAAACTCTTTTATAGTCTTCCTTTATATTACTGGCTAGCTTACCCTCCTATTTAATCTTCTCCCTTATTACTTCATTTTTTTTTGTTGCCCTCTGTTGGCCTTTGTGAGCTTCCCAATCCTCTGGTTTGCCACTGTCCTTTGCCACATGATATGCTTTCTCTTTTGCTTTTATGCTGTCCCTGATTTCCTGTATCATATTTGTTTTTCCTCTGGATGAATCTCTGCTGTGTCTCCTGAAATACTCTCAGAAACCCCTGCCATTACTTCCGCTAGGCTCTTCTCCCAGTCAGTTCTACCCAGCTGTTCCCTCAGGCCTCTGTAGTTGCCTTTATTTAGCTGTAATACTGTTACCTCTGATTCTATCATCTTCCTTTCAAATTGAAAATTAAATTCCATCATATTATGATTACTGTCTCATAAGGGCTCCTTCACCTTCAGCTCCTTTATCAAGTCTTCCTCATTGCACAACACTAAGTCCAGTATTGCCCATTCCCTAGTGGGCTTCAACATAAGCTGCTCCAAAAAGCCATTTTGCAGACATTCCACAAATTTCTTTTCTTGTAATCCACTACCAACCTGATTTTTCCCAGTCTATCTACATACTGAAATCCCCCATGATCATTGTAACTTTAGCTTTCCCATCTTTTCTATCTCTTGGTGTATCTTGCAGCCCAGCTCCTGAGTACCATTGGGAGACCTATACGTAATTCCAACTATGATTTTTTTTCATCTTTTGCAGTGCCTTGGTTCTACCCACACAGATTCAACACTATCTGACCCTACGCTGTTTAGTGCTATTGATTTAATTTGGTAAAACTGGCATATCTTACAAAAACTTAAAACTGCACTTGAGAATCAACATGCAATGTCCCAAAAATGTTGGAGAACATTGGATATAGTGAAAGGGAGGAACTGAAGGAAATTTGTATTAATAGGGAAATAATTAGAGAAATTGATGGGATGAAAGGCCCATTAAAAAGGTTTTCAGCAAGATATGATTAACAATAACATTCTGAAAATTAAGTATGCAGTGAAAATTGGGAACTGCTGTAATTCTGCATAATATTTGCTAGAACACAGTGCTGACATTAAGTAGGATGTAGGCTGTCACTAATTTTGTTTAATCTTTGTAGTGATTTGAAATTAAATTTGGTTATTATTGTGAAGAATTTGGAGGGAAATTGAAGCTTTGGTATACTCAAATGTTGGAGAGTGTAGCAGTGTTGGTATACTCAAATGTTGGAGAGTGTAGCAGCGTATCACAAAATTCAGAGCTCAGACACTTTTGTCTGACTTGTTATCTGAAAGTATGGGCTTCATAAGGAAGATTAATTATAGTTGCTCAAGTTGGTTTAGAGAAAGCATTAGGTGAGTGGAAAACTTGCACTTGCATGTTGATTCTCAACAATTTTAAGTTTTTGAAAGATATGCCACATTTAGTTTAGCTCACAGTTCAAAATAGATCAATACATCTTTCAAACTTGTATTTCTTCTGTTGTTCAGGTAGAGAGCTCTATTTGAATGTTCATATTGTGTTTTATTTTGCTCCCAAGTGTACCTCTGTTTTGGAATTTCTGTAGTGTAACATATGATTACCTCACAGATGCTGATTTGAAAGTAGAAAATTGCATAAGTTTTTCCAGTTTACTATGCAATGCTACTTCCAGTGAAGTCTGCTTAAAATAAAAACTTTCTCAAGTTTTGCTTTGTTTTGTTTTTCAGAATTTCAACAATAGCAAAAATTATCTACCTTCAGAGATGAAAGCCTTTTTTACACCTGGCAAGGTAATGTGATTTTTGAAAAATTCTAATATACTTGTAAATATCTGCTACATCCTTTCATACAAATCTACAAATTTTATGCTGAATTCTTTAATTTTTAATCTGCACACCTCAGAAACTGTAGCCCTTTGAATTTTCTTTATTTCTTCTGTACTTGTGTGGTATTTTGGGTAAGCAGGATGCTGCCCTTGACTGGGGCTGAAAATCCATTTAATTTACGATGGTCGAGCAATAGCCACTAATGCGTCTGACAAGCTTCTTGTTATCTTAACGAGATGTAGTGTATTGCATGACAGAATTTGGGAACAGTTATATTAACTAGTTAAACATTGTTCCTAAGACTGTTGGGAGGCATAGGTGAAAATATGTCCATGTTGAGGTCCAGAGCAATTGCCCCAAATTCCCCACATGTCTGCATGACGTAATTAAATTGGGTAGAGCTTAATGCAGTTTCCAATATATTTAACCCTTTCAGAAGTTGACTAGCCATAAAAATCTTAAACAAATTTAGATTTTTTTTAAGATTGCACACTTTAAAATGCATTCCACTTTCAATGGAAATTCAAAACTGCTATTTTGTAATTGACAATTTGATGCTGGTCAGCGTCTCCAAATTTAATCATTACTTTTTTTCTTTCACACAGCCAAAGGCAACTAATGTTCTTGGTGCAGTAAATAAGCCTCTGTCATCAGCAGGAAAACAGGCACAGACCAAGTCATCACGAATGGAAACTATGAGTAATGCCAGCAGCAACTCTAATCCCAGTTCTCCTGGAAGAAGTAAAGGAAGGTACAGTGGGCTAAATGTGAATTCTATAATAAGCAATAACAACAATCAGCAATATAAGCTTGAATGGACTTTTTATTGTCAGGAGAATCTGTTTGTGAAGTTCACTGCTATGATGAAAGTCTAGTCTTTTTAGGATAACCATTACATTTCTGCTGTAATGTCAAAATTATTTTGTGCGGAAGACAGATTAGACCTGTAGAAAATAGGAGCAAGAGTAGGACATTCAGCACTTCAAGTCTATTCTGCCATTCAATATGATCATGGCCTGTTCGTCCAAATCAATATCCTGCTCCTGTTTTCTCTCCATAAAATTTGATCCCTTTAGTACTAAGGACTGTATCCAACTCCTTCTCGATAAGATTCATGTTTTTTTTGCCTCAACTGTTTTCTGTGACAGAGAATTCCACAACTCGTCACTTTGTGAAGAAATTTCTGTTCATGTCTGTTCAAAATGGTCTATCCTTCAATGGTGACCACTGGTTCTGGACTCCCTGGTCACTAGAAACATCCTTTGTGCATTTCTTCTGTGTCATCCTGTTAGAATTCTATCGGATTCTGCCTCCCCTAGCACCAATCATCCCCAAACCTCGAAACTGTTCTTCTGAACCACAGTGAATATAGTCTTAACCGATCCAGAATATCTTCATACCTCAGTCCTGCAACCCAGGGCATCAGCCTGGTAAGCCTTTGTTTCCCTCTATTACCAGAACATCCATCCTCAGGTACAGGAGACCAAATCTGTACACAGTACTCCAGGTGTGGTTTCACAATTTACAATTACTTTGTATTTACAACACTTTACAATTGCGTGGGCAGCAAAGTGACTGAGTGAGTAGTTAGCATTACTGCCTCAGAGCACCAGGGAGCCAAGTTTGATTCCAGCCTTGGGTGATTGTGGAGTTTGCACATTCTCCCCGTGTCTGTGTGTCCTTCGGCCTTGTGCTATATTGCCCCGTAGTACCTCGAGATGTGTGGGTTAGGTGGATTCACCATGGTAAATATAGGGTTATGAAGGGAGGGGTCATGGTCCTCAGGGTCATTACAGACTTAATAGGCTGAATGACCTCTTTTTGCACTGTAGGGATTCTATGACAGTTGCAGCAAGACATGTTTTTCTGTACTCAAATCTTTTTTCTATGAAGTCCAACCTAGCATTTCCTTTCATCACCTCATGCTGTACCTGCATGCTCACTTTCAGCAACTGGTGTACAATGTCATCCAGATCCTGTTGCAATTCCCCTTTTCCCAATCTATCCCCACTCAAGTAATAATTGCCTTTCAGTTTTTGCTACCAAACTGGATAATCTCACATTTTTCGATTTTTAAACTTCACCTGCTGCACATTTACCCACTCATTCAACTTGTTCAAGCCAAGCTGAAGCATCACTGAATCCTCATCATAGTTCACCCCTCACCAAGCTCAATATCATCTGCAAACCTCGAGATTTTGCGTTTAATTCCCTCATTTTAATGATTTTATATTGTGAATAGCTGGGGTCCAAGCACTGACGTCTGTGATACTTCGCTTGTCACTACCTAGCCCATTGTAAAAAGACGTATTTATTCCTACTGTGTCTGCCAGCCAGTTCTCTATTCATTTCAATACCCACACCCCCCAATCACATGCACTTCAATTTTACATGGTAATCGGTTAGTGGGACGTTATTGAAAGCCTCCTGAAAGTCCAAGTAAACAATGTCGACTGGCCTCCCCTTAGCAGTTCTACTTGTTACATCCTCCTCTAAATTCCGGTGTATTTATCAGGCATGATATCCCAACAGATGTGTCTGGAGTTCACCCATTCAAAACAGACAATTGTTACATTTTGCATATTTCCAAAAATGACTTTCAAGCTCAGAAGAAATATAAGTTTTATAGCGGCAGCAGCAATAATAACTGTACCTCCTTTATACTAGGAACAGTTATTGAATCTGGAAAATGGTACAATCTGGAAGCATCATTTAAATAAATTTGTATAAATTCACTTTTATTTCACAGGAATATAATTTCAGTTATTGCTTATCTTTGTTATTTTTCACAGTATAATTTTCCCTAAAGTTTTCATTATGATGTTTAAAAGAAGTAATTTCAAGCCAATTGTCACTTCATGCATTTTTAATGATAAAGTGGACATTGGTTGAAAATGTGTCACTTTGTTTACTTTATTTTGTGTGGAAATGTTTTAGAATTTGTTTGCAAGGAAATAAATCAAGAACCAGATTAATCACTTTAGCTGTGTTTGATTACTCAATTTGTAAATTATTTAACGAAGGCTCGATAGTTCTGAGATTGATCACAGTGAAAATGAGGATATCACAGTAATGAAGAATCCACCTCTCCCCACAAAGAAAATGGATAAGAGGGAAGACCCAGACCATCTGAGGGTATGTCTAGTTTTATCTTCAAGAGACGTTATAGAGTCAATTATTGGTATTGTTTCATTTCTAGCAGTGCTACATAGACTTGTATCAAGGGGCCAAATTGACACCTTGCTCCTATTACATTCATTTGGCTGGACCCTGTAACTAACTTGAGCTGAAATTAAGCTGTGGAGAGCTTATCCACATCTGTGTCTAAGAGAAACAATATTCTGTATCATCTTGCGTTTATGAAGAGGAAGGTGGTTTGCTTTGAAAAGCATAATAATGATTATCTGAATGACAATATTGTAATCATAACCGATTTCGAAGCTCTGGAAGAGACTGATGTCCGATCCAAATGTAGTTCTGTGTTGCAATTATTTCTACGGAATAATCATTTTTTGGATTCCTTCTGTCAGTCAACTGCTTTGCACCATTGTAATTCGTAGTCTGCTCAACAAATGGAGCTCAAGACATTATAACTTCATTATTTATTATAATAATGGCCCATTTTTTCAGTCTCTGGATAATCAAAGATCGTGAAAAATGCTGGAAAATGTACTTTGGGACTTCTTTAAAGTTCTGACTCACTGACTACATGGTAATTGCCAAGGAAGTTTAAGTTTCCAATGGCCAATAACCCAGCTCTGGATTCTGTGAGAACATTCCTGACTTGGAGTTGGAGTCTTCAGAAGGTTGTCATTCATTTACCTGAACTATTTGCCAAGAAGTCTGAGGGAATGGCTCAAAACTGCATGATAGATCTTGCCTCTCCAGCTTTGATTCAAAACCGCAATGCTTCTTTCCCCATCCTTCTCACCCCAAAATCTGACTTGCCACCTTATTAACTGCTCCATTCTGTGCCTAATTACCTGACTTACTTATTAACACTGTAAAGCTGTTTAAATATCCCACAGCTGTTCAGTGTACTGATGATTGAATTTATCAAATTATAGTGACTGCTGTATAAAAGGGACATGGGTTGGCTTTCCTGTACCATCCTGCATTGGAAGGATTCAGCTCAAGTGAAGATATGCAGTGCATTGATGAGGCCTCCAGCGTCTGACGTTGGTCAGAATTTGCTTGGTGGAGGGGGTGGTGGTAAACGTGGAATAAAACATGTTTTCCAACAGTGATTACTGCTTTTGGAAGATAGTTGCCAATATTTCAATTAATTGCTAGGAATAGTTTGTTTCTATTTTGTTCTTTGCTTTATCACAGATACCTGTAATGTGTGCTTTCACTATTGACCCACAAGCCAATGATAATCAACTTTTATTTGCAGTCAGAAAGTGATAAACCAAGAGGACGGAAGAAAGCAGCCTCTGGACTTTCATTAGATCAAGAGGATCGGTCAAGTGTGGAACTTCTAGATCAAGTGAAACCTGCAAAAACAGGTCAACGGGGTAGAAAAAGAGCTGCACACACTTCTGATTCAGATGAACAGCAGTGGCCAGAAGAGAAAAGATCAAAAGATCTCTTGGAGAACGAAGATGAACAAAATAGTCCACCAAAGAAAACAAAAAGAGGGCGTCCGCCAAAAGCTACAAGTGAAGAAGTCCCTAAGGGAGAGACGCAAGGAAAAGGAGGCAAAAGAAGTAAAAAGAGAGCAATAGCGGTTGAAAGGGAAGATGGTGACGGTGATAATGAAAATCAGGAACAAAAGCAAAAAAGAACCAGACAACCAAGAGCCCCTAAAAAATCACAAAGGTTGGTACTTAATTTTATAAAGCTAATAGACAAATGCTTAGAGTTTAAGATTATATTTATTATCCTGCAAAACATGAGACTTATCAGATATTCAAGATTAGTGAAGTAAATATAATTGATTTATATAGAATAAACATTAAAGGTATTCATGTAGTCCCCATGTAAAAATTTGTTTTGGGGAAATACTTTTCTCAATTGGTGATTAGGAAAAAATGTTCTAGAAACATCCAGAGATGAAAGTTGAGATGTATAATTAAATTTTGTGTTTCCAGTGTAATTAGGCTGCTTGTGACTCAACTGAAAATGTGTTGCTGGTTAAAGCACAGCAGGTCAGGCAGCATCCAAGGAACAGGAAATTCAACATTTCGGGCCAGAGCCCTTCATCAGGAATAAGGAGAGGGTGCCAGGCAGGCTAAGATAAAAGGTAGGGAGGAGGGACTTGGGGGAGGGGCGATGGAGATGTGATAGGTGGAAGGAGGTCAAGATGAGGGTGATAGGCCGGAGTGGGGTGGGGGCGGAGAGGTCAGGAAGAGGATTGCAGGTTAGGAGGGCGGTGCTGAGTTGAGGGAACCGACTGAGACAAGGTGGGGGGAGGGGAAATGAGGAAACTGGAGAAATCTGAGTTCGTTCCTTGTGGTTGGAGGGTTCCCAGGCGGAAGATGAGGCGCTCCTCCTCCAGCCGTCATGTTATGTTCTGCCGATGGAGGAGTCCAAGGACCTGCATGTCCTCGGTGGAGTGGGAGGGAGAGTTAAAGTGTTGAGCCATGGGGTGGTTGGGTTGGTTGGTCCGGGTGTCCCAGAGGTGTTCTCTGAAGCGTTCCGCAAGTAAGCGGCCCATCTCCCCAATATAGAGGAGGCCACATCGGGTGCAGCGGATGCAATAGATGATGTGTGTGGAGGTGCAGGTGAACTTGTGGCGGATATGGAAGGATCCCTTGGGGCCTTGGAGGGAAGTGAGGGAGGAGGTGTGGGCGCAAGTTTTACATTTCCTGCGGTTGCAGGGGAAGGTGCCGGGAGTGGAGGTTGGGTTGGTGGAGGGTGTGGACCTGATGGAGTCACGAAGGGAGTGGTCTTTGTGGAACGCTGATAGGGGAGGGGAGGGAAATATATCCCTGGTGGTGGGGTCCGTTTGGAGGTGGCGGAAATGACGGCGGATGATACGTTGTATACGGAGGTTGGTGGGGTGGTAGGTGAGAACCAGTGGGGTTCTGTCTTGGTGGCGGTTGGAGGAGCGGGGCTCAAGGGCAGAGGAGCGGGAAGTGGAGGAGATGCGGTGGAGGGCATCGTCGATCACGTCTGGGTGGAATCTGCGGTCCTTGAAGAAGGAGGCCATCTGGGCTGTACGGTATTGGAACTGGTCCTCCTGGGAGCAGATGCGGCGGAGACGAAGGAATTGGGAATATGGGATGGAGTTTTTACAGGGGTCAGGGTGGGAGGTGGTGTAGTCCAGGTAGCTGTGGGAGTCAATCGGTTTATAGTAGATGTCTGTGTTAAGTCCCTTCGTGACTCCCTCGTCAGGTCCACACCCCCCACCAACCCAACCTCCACTCCCGGCACTTTCCCCTGCAACCGCAGGAAATGTAAAACTTGCGCCCACACCTCCTCCCTCACTTCCCTCCAAGACCCCAAGGGATCCTTCCATATCCGCCACAAGTTCACCTGCACCTCCACACACATCATCTATTGCATCCGCTGCACCCGATGTGGCCTCCTCTATATTGGGGAGACGGGCCGCTTACTTGCAGAACGCTTCAGAGAACACCTCTGGGACGCCCGGTCCAACCAACCCAACCACCCCGTGGCTCAACACTTTAACTCTCCCTCCCACTCCACCGAGGACATGCAGGTCCTTGGACTCCTCCATCGGCAGAACATAACACGACGGCTGGAGGAGCGCCTCATCTTCCGCTTGGGAACCCTCCAACCACAAGGAATGAACTCAGATTTCTCCAGTTTCCTCATTTCCCCTCCCCCCACCTTGTCTCAGTCGGTTCCCTCAACTCAGCACCGCCCTCCTAACCTGCAATCCTCTTCCTGACCTCTCCGCCCCCACCCCACTCCGGCCTATCACCCTCATCTTGACCTCCTTCCACCTATCACATCTCCATCGCCCCTCCCCCAAGTCCCTCCTCCCTACCTTTTTATCTTAGCCTGCCTGGCACACTCTCCTCATTCCTGATGAAGGGCTCTGGCCCGAAACGTCGAATTTCCTGTTCCTTGGATGCTGCCTAACCTGCTGTGCTTTAACCAGCAACACATTTTCAGCTGTGATCTCCAGCATCTGCAGACCTCACTTTTTACTGCTTGTGACTCAAGTCTAATTAGCTTCCAGTAATATAGCTCCTAACCCCTTGATACGGTACAGAGTTGCCTTGGTGCTTGTATTGATTGGGTGACACCAAATGGGCATATGTAAAAATTATTCTAAAAATAATTCGAGGTAATTAAGTAACATTCCTTATAAATGCTGGTTAAATGAATAATTTGTTGTACAAACTGTTGTTCAGCTATTGTTGCAATCTCCAAGAGGAAAAGCATAAAATAATATGGAGCCGGCAAAAATAACTACCAGAGACTTGATCATCTTTGCAAGGTTGCAGTACACTAATTTTCCTCGGTTGTAAAGTGACATTGCCAACCTGTTCACATTCGCCAATTGCAAACTCTCATCCTTTTAACAATCACTGTAACTTGATGTCTTTAAATGAAAAAATGTGAATGGACAGTATTGATTTATACTGAATAATCATTGACTTAGCTAACACCAGACTTTTAGAGCATAAATGACAGCCAGTATACTCAGCATTTCTGTAAAATAATGGTTATTGCAGAAAGCCAGTAATGAAATTTTGGAGATAGTCGATGGCTTCAAATGGTAAGATGAGAAATTTATGAAGCTTCCTAGGCAATTTAACAAACTAATACCAATGCTGCAAATGCTGCAAATTTGAAATAAGAAGTAAAAGAAAAGGTCTGTGTTCTGCAGTCCGGTTCCATTCAGTTGTGCATGGTGATAGACAATTAAACAACTCACTGGAGGAGGAGACTGCACAAATATTCTCACTTTCAATGATGGAAGAATCCAACACGTCAGTGCAAAAGATCAGGCTGAAGCATTCGCAACAATCTTCAGCCAGAAGTACCAAGTGAATGATCCATCTCTGCCTCCTCCAGTGGTTCCTAGCATCACAGCTGTCAGACTTTACAACCAATTCAATTCACTCCACGTGATGCCACAAAGCAGTTGGAGTCACTGAATAATGCAAAGACTGAGTCCTGACAGCATTCTGGCAATAGTGGTGAAGACTTCTGCTCCAGAATTTGCTGCTCCCCTAATCAATCTCTTCCAATACAGTTACAACACTGGCATCTACTCAACAATGTGGAAAATTGTCCAGGTATGTCCTGTACATAAAATCAGTCTGCTGTTTGTCATCAGTAAAGTAGTATGGAGGTGTCATCAACAGTGCTGTCAAGCAACACCTGCTCAGCAATAACCTGATCAATGATGCCCAGTTTGTATTCCATCAGAGCCATTTGCTCCTAATTTCATTACAGCCTTGGATGGAATAGCTGAATTTCAGAGGTGAGATTGACAACCCTTAACATCAAGGCTGCATTTGACCAAGTGGGTATCAAAGAGCCCTAGCAAAACTGCAATGAATGAGTATCAGGGGCAAACTTTCTGGTTGGAGTCTGATCTGATGCATAGGAAGATGGTTGTGGCTGTTCGAGGTCAGTCATCTCATCTCAAGGACAACTCTGCCAAAGTGCTGCGGGGTACTGCCTGAGGCTCTGACATCTTCAGCTGTTTCACCAATGACCTTTGCTCCATTATAAGATCAGAAGTGGGGATCTTCACTGAAAAGACTGCAAGGCATAGGAGCAGAAATTAGGCCATTCACCCCTTCGAGTCTGCTCCTCCATTCAATCACAGCTGATCAGTTCCTCAACCCCATTCTCTTGCTTTCTCCCCATAGCCCTTGATTCCCTTGATGTTCAAGAACCTGTCTATCTCTGTCTTTGAATATATTCAATGACGTTCTGTGGGATGAATTTCATAGATTCACCACTCTCTGGCTGAAAATGTTTCTCTTTATCACTGTTGTAAAAGGCATACTTTGAGACTATGCACTCTGATCCTACTCTCTCCTACCAATGGAACCATCTTCACAGCATCAACTCCTGTCCAGGCCATTCACTATTATGCAAGTTTCTATTAGATTCTCCTCTCACTCTTTTAAACCCCATCAAGTATAAACCCAGAGTCCTCAAACATTCCTCATATTAAGCTTTTCATACCTGGGACCATTCTCGTGAACCTCCTCTGAACACAGCCCGGGCCAGTACATCCTTCCTGAGATATGGGGCCCAAAACTGTGCACAATACTCCAAATATGGTCTGACCAGAGCCTTAGCAGTACATCCTTGCTTTTATATTCAAGTCCTCTCAACATAAATACCATCATTGCATTTGCCTTCCTAAGTACTGACTCAATCTGTACGTTTACATCGAGAGAATCCTGGACCAGAACTCCCAAGTCACTTTGCACTTCAGACTTCTGAATTTTCTCTCCATTTAGAAGATAGTCCATGCCTGTATTCTTTTCACCAAAATGCATGACCTCACACTTTCCCACATTGTAGTCCATCTGCCACTATTTGCCCACTCTCCTAACCTGTCCAAATCCTTCTGCAGCCTCCCCTTCTTCTCAGCACTACTGTCACTCTACCTATCTTTTGTAACGTCTGTAAACATAGCTAGAATGCCCTCATTTCCTTCATCTAGATTGTTAGTGTTAACGTATAAAGTCATAAAGTGATGTTTGTACAATGTTCAGCACCATTCGCAACTCTTCAGATACTAAAGCAGTTTAAATGCAATAAGGTCTGGACAATGTCCAGGCTTGGACTGACAAGTGGCATGTAACACAAGTAACATGTGCCACAGTCAAGGACCACCTCGAATAAGAGTCTAACCACTGCCCCTTGATTTCATCAGTGTTACCATCATTGAATTCCCCCATTATCGATACCCTTGGAGTTACCATTGGCCAGAAACTCAATTGGACTTGTCACATAAACAGTGGCTGCAAGTGCAGGTAAGAAGTTAGGAATACTGCAGCATGTAACTCACCACCTGATGCCCTAAAGTCTGCCCACTATCTACAAGGTATAAATTAGGTGTGTGATGGAATACCTCCCCATGTGCTTGGATGGATGCAGTGCCAACACCATCCAGGACAAAGCAGCACATTTGATTGGAACAAGCATCCATTACCCCCCTCACTCAACACTCAATGGCAGCAGTGTATACTATCTCCAAGATGCACTGAAAAAAAATCATCAAAGATTCTTTAGATAGCACCTTCCAAACGCATGACCGCTTCCATCTAGAAGGACATGGGTAGCAGATATATAGGAACATCATCACCTGCCAGTTCCCCTCCGTCATTCACCATCCAGACTTGGAAATTTATTGCTGATCTTTCACTGTCACCTGGCCAAAATTCTGGAACTCCATCCCTCAGGGTATTGTTCACAACCATTGTTTCAAGGGTAATTAAGGACAGACAATAAATTCTGGTCAGTCAGTGACACCTGTTTCCCAGGAGTAAACTTAAAGGTTAGCATCTGGAGGGGAATAGCACAGTGAACATTTTACGTTTGTTACAGCATTTGGACTGTAAAAGACCAGAGATGTAAGAAATGTTAATCAATTATAGTGACAGATTGTAAGGCAGACTGAATGGGAGAAGGAACAGAGAGAATGTCGTTGATAGTCTAGAAAGAAAGAGATTAAATGACAAAAGGGATAATGGTCCAGGCAAAACAAGATGGCAGTGTAACAAGTAAAAGAAAAGTTGCATCAAGAGGAGATTTATTTGACAATAATAAATTGATTTATTAACAGCAGTTATTCAAATAAATTGGGGGCAGAGGTTATAATCTGAAAATTGTTGAATGCCAATGTTGACCCTGGAAGATGGTGTCTAACTGAAAGATGAGTTGCTCTGCCTCATTCATTTGAGCTTCACTGGAGAAGGTCAAAGAATAGAGGTCAGAGTGGGTAGGAGAAATGAAATGATAGGTGACTCGAAGCTTGGGTCACACTTGAAGACTAATGTAAGAATTAGTTTTAGTAGGCTGAAAGAGAGCAGTCCTTTAGAAATAGGGAAAAAAAAATAGAAGATGCTAGAGAAACCCAGGTCTAGCAGCTTCTTTAAAGTTAACATTGCTAATGATTTTTGAGAAGATTTATAGCTCAGGTTGATATATATGTAAGTTATCTGGAAGGTTTGTTTTCAGATGTTTCATCACAATGACTAAGTAACATCAGTGAGATATGTCCACCTCTCTCTTTATAGGTCTTGGTTTCTTATGGTGCGTGTTATTATTTCTGATTTTTTTAAGGGAAGGTAGACAGGGTCTAAATCGATGTGTTTATGGATGGAGTTCCAGTTAGAATGCCATGCCTCTAGGAATTCTCGTGCTCGTCTTTGTTTCGCTTGTCCTCTGATGTCTGTGTTGTCCAAGTCAAAGTGGTGTCCTTCTTTGTCAGTATGTATGGAAACTAGTGATGTGGATCCTGTCTTTTGGTGGGTAGTGGCTGTTCAAATATACTGGTGGCCAGTTTCCTGCTGTTTATCCGATGTAGTGTTTTTGTACACTTCTTGCATGGTAGCTTGTAAATGACGTTAACATTGTGTTCCTCTTTAAATATGACTCTGATTCCATTTGGGATGCTGATTTTATGAAAGAGAAAAGTATTAGAAGTTTTTCAGGAAGTAACAAACAACATGGATAAAGTGGAATCTACCTGGGTAATTTACAGGTAGTACACCTGTAATGACGTAGTTACATTCGCATGTGACGGCAGATAATAGAAAACCGTGCAATAGAAATAATGGGGCCTATGGGAAAAGTAGGGTTAGGAGCAAATCACCAAAAATACTAGTAAGCTTAATACAAATGATAGCACAGTCTAAATAAATGTTGACCTGTTGTATGGTACTGTATAGTGCAATTCATCAGAATCTTCAACTGATTGCTCTCAATTGGCATCTGGCTGCATTCCATTCTAACCAGTCTTCCAATCCCATCCAGTGGTAACACTGCACAAGTCAGGTCCCAGAATGAAATCTGCCTTGTCAGATCAAGTGCTGAATCTTTATCCGTGGTGCAGCACCAGCTTTAAAAAGATATTGCGCACCTATATAAAAGTAGTCAGTCCAGAGCTGACATTGGCCCTGAATGTGGCAGACAATGGAAAATGGTGCCTCTGTTTGTGGGCATGGACAAGGAAATATTTCAAATGGGGTGATACAGAGGTATGACATCCTTTTCTCCCACGTCAAAAGAGGATACCATTCTACTTGAACCATGCCAACCTGGACCAGGGTTACCATCCAGGTCGGTGCAGTATCGAGCATCTGAACAAATGCTCAGAATGTAGGAAGATGATCAGTGACCATCTCTACTCTGCCAGTGAAAGTGCCACCATCTTTTCATTGATACCTCACTCAATCTTTACTACTATACCCACTATTTCCTGCAAAGCCTTCTGCACTCTCTTAACCTCACTAATATCTAACCCTGGCTAAATTTGTATCTCTTCTGCACAGCCCACTCACCCCCTCAGGACATCTCTACACATGCACCAAAAGTAACAGTGTGCCACCCACATTTCTCTACCTCACCTGTGTACAGAGTTTCCTGACTCTGGCCACCCTCAACAGTTGACTGACCATGGCCACGTCCCTGCATTTTGTTACCATAGTGATTAGTCACTCAAACTAATTCACAGGAGTCTGCAAATATTCTTTAACATCTAAACATTTTTTTTAAACAAAGAGAAAAATGCTCTTAATACAAACAGCAAAGCCAAGTTTTAAACTGCTTCTCAATACTGTTCTTTTACTGTTAGTCAATTCCAGTGAAATTTCTAGCTTATCTCAACTCATTAAGTTAAATTAACAAATTACTCCCAGCATCTTGGTCTCAGGCTTTAGAGACATTTTCATCGCTGTTTTCCCAAATCCACCAGCACAAACCTATCATTAAGTTCTTCACGAGAAAGTGTACAAGCCAACTGATGTCAGGCCAATGTGAAGTCCAGTCCTCCATGCACTGTGACACCTAGTGCTGAGGATGAGAATCGTGTAGCCCCGTGAACGAGAGTTTACTATTAGAAAAAAGGTCGTCAAGCAAAAATCGTGTCACAGACAAATCATCTTTAATAAAGATGTGTTGTAGGAGAACTGTCTGTACTTGAATTTTCAAAAGGTATTTGCTAAGATGCTACATTAAATATTGCCACACAAACTAAGATCTAATGGTGTAGGAGGTAACATTTTAAAATGGATAGAGAATTGGTTGATTAACAGGAAACAGAAACTAGCAGTAAATGAGTTATCTTCATATTGCCAGCTGTAATTACTGGAGTGCTACAGTGATCCATGCTGGAGCCTTGACTATTTACAATCTAGATTAGTGATGTGGATTAAAGGACTGAGTTGTATGGTTCCTAAATTTGCTGACGATGAAAGTGGTTTGAAAAGCATGTTGTGAACAGAACTTGAGTCTGTAAGGGGTATAGAAAGGTATGTGAGTGGCTTTAAGATTTGGCAGATTGAGTTCATCGTAAGAAAATGTGAACTGGTCTACTTTTAGTAGGAAGAATAGAAGAGCAGATATACAATGGAGAAAAATTACAAAATTCTATAGTGTAAAGGGATCTGGCTAGCCTGGTACTTGAAATCAGAGCATTAGCATATGGGTAAAGAATGTTATTCAGGAAGCTAGATGAATTGTGCTTGTTTATTGTAAGAGGAAATATTATAAAAATGATATTTACTATAATTGTACAAGTCATTGATAGACCTCATCTAGAGTATTTTTTCACAGTTTTGGGCCCTTTACTTAAAAGATATAACAGGAGTTCAGGGATTCCTGGGGTGGAAGGGCTACCTTTTGAAAAATTGGACAGTTTGGGACAGTCATAGTGTCAGATATGTGTAGAATGGTCCATTGAATGCAAAGACTTGGGAGTGGTAGGTGAGGCCAAGGGGAACCCTATTGTAGTGTTAGGAGGGTGAGGAATGGGTGGAGGTGGAGAGAAAACAGCTTACTATAGATGGCAGTCAGGTCTTGAGGATCTAGGCTACATCCACTATTTAAAAAGCTGAGAGGATTTAAAGGGGCCACATATCTCTTTGCATTTGGTTAGGTCCTTATTGGTGCCATGGAGCACTCCACCCTAGAATTTTGGCTCATAACTCAACTTCTGTTCTTTGTAACATTTGTCGTCTTGTTTTGCCTGGGCCAATTATCCCTTTTATCATTAATCTTCTTGTTTCTACATTATTGGAGAAAGAAAATGACAAAATATTTTGCATCCTATTCAAACACCAGAAGCATTATTATTAAAATTGGCAGTTACAGCTGCAAACCTCAGTCAGAAGCTATGCTGTTAGCCACACCAATGTGACTCAAGTTGACGATTGGTGTCGCATCCTGCAGTTTGGGAAGCTGTGGTCTAAACTCTTGCACCTTACAACTTGTGTTCAAATTTAACAAATACTTCGACAAATAATCTTATTTGCATCTGTGTCACTCGTACATCTAGTTTTCTACATCTGGATGATTTGAAATGCATCACTACCTTAATTTAATTGGCTTTCTTAGTGATCTCTCTTTTGTCTTGTTATTGTGATTTATACAAATGTCATTGGAATAGCATTAACCTTGTTGTGAAGTATTTCCTGATCTTGCATTTTTAAAGTCTAGCTCTAATTATAAGTTTGGGTTCTATAGTTCATCTAGCTATTGGATCTCTACCACTATAAACACCTTGGTCCCAGTAAACTAAACAAACTAGAAGCTAGGTTTGTGCAAGGCTTTACTCTGAGCCTTGCTGTACAATTCAAATAGTCTGCACTATATCTCAAGAGCAGTATATCATTTAAAGTTATAGTTCCAAAGCTAATGTAGCACACCAGGGAGCCTCTGAGCCACTGAAACATCCATCCTTGCTTTTATCTCCAAATCTTTTGTGATGTCGACCAACAACCTTTTTGCCTTTTCAATTTACTTTTTTGTGTATTGTATGAATTTTAGTCATTTTGTATATGCATCACAATCAATTTCCTCTTCCACAACTTCTGGTCCTCCGCTGTTAGAAAGATTTGTCTGCATTAAAAGTTCATAATACACTCTCTAACACTACATCGGGGAAGCTTGAAGGGTTCAACTAGACTTTTAGAAATAAACTGCAGTTTCCTCTTCAATTTCTATGTTTGATTCTGGTCAAACAAAGATGGTCCATTCTAGTTCCTGTCTTCCTCCACCCCCCAGCTTGCTATGCCCTTCCTAAATGACTAAGTGGAATTCAAGTCAATCCTCAATTTGAACTACATTTATGTTGCTAAGAGCATGGTTCATAATTGAGATATGTAGCTGTAACTGCCAATTTGATTAATGATGGTTCTTGTGTTTGAATAGGATGCAAACTATTTTGTATTTTTTGTCTCTTTAATTGAAGTTAGAAAATATCCAAGATAGCATTCTAAATAATTTTCCACTCCTGTCGATGAGATTTCCAGATTAAAAAGGCTAAAAGTGTTTGAAGTCATGAAAGAATATCCACCATCTGTTGATACAATAAAGCCAATGTTTGAACTGCCATTTCAATGAAATTATTTAATTAGAAGGGTCAGTTGACATTTATATAAATACCACTGTTGTACAGAGCAGAAGAGTATATTATTTAGTGGATAATGTACTCCAATCCATTTTAAGATTTTTTGCACTTTCTCAATGATAATTTCCCTTTTAAAGACAAAGGCCTATCATACAAACATGTGAAATAGAAGCAGAAGTAGACCATTTGGTTCCCTTTCATAACAAGAATCTACCTACTCAAGCCTTGAAATTGTTCTTGACCCCGCTTATACCACTTTCTGAGGTAAACGGTTCTGAAATCACAGGAGTCTCTTTTTTTGAGTGGGGAGAAGAAAAGTCTCTTCTCTGTCCAAAAGGATGATGTCTAATTTTAAAAAGATGCCCCAGTTCTGGACTCACCCATGAGAGAAAACGCTCTTTCCAAGTCCTGGTCAAGACCATTCAGGATCTTTATACACATCAATCAAATCACCTTTCATGTTTTGTAACACCAGTGGACACAAGCCTGCCCTCCAATCCTTCCTCCTAAGATGACCTACTGATTCTGTTAAAAATCACACAACACTAGGTTATAGTCCTACAGATTTTATTGGAAGCACACTAGCTTTCGGCACGTCGCTCTTTCATCAGGTGATAGTGAGGACTCAATCCTAACACAGAATCTATAGCAATAATTTAGAGTGATGTGACTGAAATTATACATTGTAAAATTGATTATCTGTTGAGTCTTTCATCTGTTTGAAAACCATGAAAGTTTCACATCTTTCATGTGTAAATCACAATTTTTTAAAAAAATTGTCATGATTTGGAGATGCCGGTGTTGGATTGGGGTGTACAATGTTAAAAATCATGCAACGCCAGGTTATAGTCTAACAGGTTTAGTTGGAAGCACGCTAGCTTTTGGAGTGTTGCTCCTTCATCAGGTGATAGTCATGTAAAACTCTGAGCTCAAAAACTGCATGAATTTATGTAAAACTCCCATATCTCACTTTTTAGATTAGAATCAATCTAAACATCATGGCATATACAGAGAACTCAGGGGGCTAACACCTTCAACATATTGTCCACCTATCACCCATTGTTAACAGCTAACCTGAGAAAGCAACCTTTTAAACAAAAAGGTTTTGTGATTTACACATTAAAGAAGTGAAACTATCATGGTATTCAAGCAGATGAAAGTCTAAACCAACAATTCATTTTTCAATGTATAATTTCACTCACATCACACTGTAAATTTTTGCTATAAATTCTGTTAGGATTGAGCCCTCCACTATCACCTGATGAAGGAGCGACGCACCAAAAGCTAGTGTGCTTCCAATTAAACCTGTTGGACTATAACCTGGTGTTGTGATTTTTAACTTTGTACATCCCAGTCCAACACTGGAATCTCCAAATCAAGACTACTTATTCTAAGTATCAATGTTATGAACCTCCTCTGAGGCATCCCCAACACATTTGCATGCTATTTTTAAATAAGACCAAAACAATACACCTTTATTGGAGATGTGATTTCACCAATGTCCAGTAAAATTGAAACATAGCATCCTTCCTTCTGTGTTCACTAACTCTTGTAATATAGGATCACATTGCACCAGCCATCTTGATGACATGCTGTACCTACAAACTAATGCTTTGTGACTCCTGCACGAGAGCACCTAAATTTCTCTGCATTGTTTGACTCCAGTAGTTATTCTAAGTTTAAATAATATTGTTTTTTTAAATCTTCCTGACAAAGTGACCAACTTCATATTTTACCACATCATTCTCTATCTACCAGATTTTTGCTCATTTGTTCACTCTATCTATATCCATCTGCAACTTTCTTGGGCCTTCTTCACAATACTTTCGTCTTATCTTTTTGTATCATTTGAGAACTTAGCAGCCATGCCTTTGCTCACTTTGTCCAACTCATTGACGTAAATTGTGGAAAGTTGAGGTCCCAATACCAGCTCCATTCATCACATCTTGGCAATTGGGCAAAGACCTATTTACGCATACTGCTTTCTGCCAGTCTTTCCATACTAATATATTATGTCTACACCATAAGCTTTTTTCTGCAAGCACAGTGGAAACTCGATTATCCGAACAAGATGGGCAGGCACTATTTCGTTCAAATAAACTATTATTCGGAAAATCAATTAAGTGCCTTTCCTCTGGGACTCTGAGTTTTTAAAGTCTGCTCCCTGTTCAGGAGACTGAAGCAACACACAGCGCGTGAGACCCCGTTCTCCTCCCACCCCCAGAACCCTGTCCCATCCCGTCCCCCAAACCAGTCCAAACCTGCCTCTTGCCCCCCAACCTGGTCCAACCCTGCCTCTCGTCCCTGACTCAGTCCACCCCCTGCTCCCCGACCAGGTCCAACACCACCCCCGCACCCCCCACCAGTACAAAGCGCGTAGGCCCCCTCCCCCAAACAGCCCCCACCACCCCACCTCCGTTCATCCCCGCCTCCCTCTCCGGGGCATCCGGACTGCACACCAACAAGATTGCTGCTGTCTTTGTGGGGTAAGTATCCAAATAGCACTCTCACAGAGCCACAGCCACACATGCAATTTTTTACTGCAACGTTTTGACAGGTTCCACGTTTGCTCTGCACATGATGATGTTGGAGAGATTATTTCTGGGAAGTGGAGGTGGGGGAGATGTTTAGGGTACACCCCTAGGGTACACACTCAGGGAAAGAGTGAGGAGAGAGAGAGGGCGGGAGGCCAGTCATTTGGAGATGGTGACTGTTTAATCACTGTAAACGAAAGACGCAGTCACTGTTGGAAACATGTCTTTGATGTAATGTTTCTATCGGGACCTTGAGATCTCTCTTGGATAATTGGTGTTTGGTTAATCGAGGATCCCCTGTACTTTGGAAGGGGCACTTTCTGGAAATCTGTTTTAAAGACTATCCTTTATCCAAACCATCTTTCTCTTTCTGCAAAGTCTCATGAAGTGTTTAAATTTGATTTTTCTTTCTCAAAAGCATTCTGACTTTTCTTGATTACCTTGCTCTATCTTCTAATTGTGTAGCCATAATCTTGTTAATGATTGATTCTCTTGCTGTCTTCGCAACAAATGTCAATCTGGACTGTAGTTTCCTGTTTTCTGCCTTTATTTCATAAATAGAGGCATTACATTTCCTACTTGCTGATGGAATCTTTTCTGAATCAAAGAAATTTTGGAAGATTAATAGATGCATCCATTACCTCGTTAGCCTCCTCTTTTTAAGACTCTAGAAAGAAGTCCCATCAGGATTGGGAACTTAACAGCCTGCAGCTTCTTCATAAGCTCCACCACTTCCGTTGTGATTGTAAACTCATTAGGTTCCTCTCTCCTTTTGACCTCCTTGTTTATAGGTTTACTGGAATGTTTTTGTATCCTCTACAGTGAAGATAAAGGTAAAATATTTGTTCATTTCACCCAGCAATCCTTGCATTAAAAACATTTAATTTCTTATACAGTACTTAATTGATAGGTGAAGCAGGCAACATCTTTTGGCTCCTGTCTGTCAAATGGTTCTGACTCCAAACAAGGGTTCGCCCATGGTTTGTGATCCTGAGCTTGCATGTGCCAAATTGTCGGGACTGAATAATGGGACTGCATATGGGCTTGCTGCCTGCTCCCTTGCTCAATGCCACTGAAGCCTGCCGATGGCAGGAATGGCATTGCAAATATTGAATTAAATCCCCTCCTTCAAATAATTTGTCAACCAGTCCCCTTTTTAGCATGGACAGATGCATGAAAATCCTACCCTTTAACTTGACAACTGTTAGAGAATGTTCATTCCCTTTTATAGAAATTTCGGAGTCTTGTGATCCATTAGCTTATTATTTTAATAAAATATCCCTCTTAAACCTCATTTTCAATAATAAAATACCACAGTTGTATGAAAACATGAACTAAAGTGTGCAGTAACTTTATAACAAAGGTTTTGTTGGTGCAACCTATTCTGTCCTAAATTTTGTGCGATATGCTTTAAGTTTTAGAGGATATTTGACTAAGAGAATATAGCTAGCCAGTAGGTTACTTTTTCATTGCTTATGGAATTTTTCTGTAATTCGTTGAAAATTATCATAACACTATCAGTCATGTTTTATTACACTTTTACTGGTCTGCTTCAGTTTAATCCCTTAATAGATTTGAAGCTGGATATTCCAATATTTTAGGAATTGAAAAGTTGTCTACTCATTTTGTGCAAGTGTTTACAGAAAACAAAACTAATTTAGGACTGAAAGAGTTTAAATGAGATGTATAAACTACATATTTTGCACTTATTTAATTCA
The DNA here is from genome assembly GCF_020745735.1 of Hemiscyllium ocellatum. Taxonomy (NCBI): domain Eukaryota; kingdom Metazoa; phylum Chordata; class Chondrichthyes; order Orectolobiformes; family Hemiscylliidae; genus Hemiscyllium; species Hemiscyllium ocellatum. Next base: position 91,542,601 of record NC_083406.1, read on the forward strand.
TATTATTTCAATATAACCTTACAAATTATCCTCCATTCTTCTCTGTATTAGGATTCTTCCAAAACCTAAACTGAATTTAAATATGTCAGTATTTATATACTTTTTAGATATTAAATATTTTAGAACATTTAGGAATTTAACAAATTAATACTGAATATTTTAATTATCTATACTATAGAATAGAAACTCCAGAATCTGATGTAACTGAGTCATTATCTATGGAATCAACGCCACAGAAGAAACGAGGAAGGCCACCAAAAATGGCAACCACACCACAATCGCAACCAAAGAAAACTTTGTGAGTAGATAACGACTTTAACTAAAGAGTTAGAAATGACTAGTGTAACTGAGATAAGGTTAATATGTTGAACATACTCCTTTGATCATCTTGGTGTGAAAATAATAATCTTTTTCAGATTTTTCCATTTGTGTTAAGTTGAAATATTTGAAGATTCTAAGGCAGGCTTGTTTCCATAGCTCAGTACTTTGCTAGTTTCTCAGTAATTAATACAATAGCAAGCTGCATTGATCTGTTTAGGCGATGAATGATCAAGTGCTGAAAGTTAAGAACAGATCACTTGTTTTCTCAGGGTTAAGGATTCAGTGACTAAAGAAAATGGAAGCAGACACAAACAATGTGTGGAATCTGGCACATACATTTCATTCTGATTTCTGGCATTGTCTTGATTTAGTTTTATTTAGATTAGATTACTTAGTGTGGAAACAGGCCCTTCGGCCCAACAAGTCCACACGGACCCGCCGAAGCACAACCCACCCCTACCCCTACATTTACCACTTAGCTAACACTACGGGCAATTTAGCATGGCCAATTCACCTGACCCGCACATCTTTGGACTGTGGGAGGAAACTGGAGCACCCGGAGGAAACCCACGCAGACACGGGGAGAACGTGCAAACTCCACACAGTCAGTCTGCAGCTAAATTTACCTGATTATATCTGACAATCCTTTGCATCTATGTCAGTATTAACTTTACACTGGATGTGGTTTGACACTTCATCAAATGTTGACGCTTTTCATTTTAACTAACCATTTTACATTGCCATTTCCCAAATATAATACTTCTAAAACAAGAGTTGAGTCATACAACATATGAATTTGTGCACAGATGATTAGCGTACAGTTTGCATATGACCATTTTCACAGAAATCTCTATTGGAGGATAACTTGTATCCATCTGGTTTGTGGTAAGTTGGATAAATAAAAGTAATTCCAGATGTATTCACTGCAAACTGTTTCCTCACCTGAATGATAATGCAGTTTAATGCCCTATTAACAGATGAGCGCACCTGTACTACAAGACTGGAAAAATCAGGATTTCTGTATGTTGTGATGTTAAATGTGTGATTTTTATACATATTTAATACTCTGCTATTGAATGAACAAGAATGAGAGGACATAGAATGTGATTTTGTAAAAGGATCAATTGTAATGTGAGCACGAAAAATTCTAAATAGCGTATGGGATGCACTTCCTGTAAGTGTAGAGGCATCTTCATTTGAGACATTTGAAGGAATTTTGGACACTTCTTTGGATAGAAATAATGTGCAGGGTATAAGGAGAATTGGCAGCAGGTAATAATACTCATTTGAAGAGAAGATACCAATGTGATGGGTTGATTGGCCGCCACTTGTGCTGTAACACCTGTGACTTTCTATTATCATTTATTTTAGAGTTTGGATTTTAAATAATGACATGTTTGGTCTGTTTAAGAAGAAGTTTAAATGATTAACTTTATGTATTTCTACAGACATGATTTCTTTTTCTGGAAGCTATTGAAAATTTATTTACATTGGAAGAAGTTTTACAATAGAGCTAAATGAACAGTGTAATGCATTTGGCTTCAAATAAAAAGTTCTGGAATTTGTTTTTGACTTGAGGAAAATACCCACAACTCGAAAAAACCCCTTTTGGTCTTGGTATTTGCAAAGACCTTGGGTGGAGCTGGATTTGTAAGACTGTTGCTGCTACAGAATTGATATTGTTTGAATTGAATTGAACTGTTTAAAAACGGATTACCTCTGTATGGAATTAAGTTTGTATGTTCCAGACTAGAAGTAGTTGATAAAAATTCTGAAAGGATTATTAGATGCCGAGAAACTCTAAGCTCATTTGTAGGATGATTCAGGGAGGAGGTTGTCAGATTTTCAAGACTGGGGTTTAAAGCCATATTTATGTTTAGCCTTATGGAAGTGATAGGGAATGAATTTTGAGTGCTGTCGCAATTTATAGGGCTGTACTTTACCAATTGTTTCGGTTATCGTTAAACTTGTCTATAAGTTTGGCTTATTCTTCATGTCATAAACTTGTACAACATTCTCTGTAAGTTGTATGTGCAGCAGCTCCAAGATTCTGGCAATCTGTATGCAGTTTGTGGCATTGACTTTGGGTTCCAGATTTCACTGCTGCTGCTGCTTCTGTTTATTATTGTCGAAATTGAAGTTGCAGCATTGCATGCTTGCATTTCTGTGGAAGACCGCCTGGCTGCAACCCAGATCAAAGAAATAGGGTCTATTAAGCCGTATTTCTGTATCAGACTTGTCCAGTAGTAGGGATCATAGCAATGTCAACAATCAAACTAATTTTTATTAAAACCTAAACCCAGTTGATCAGTGCGCCTATTTGTACAAAATATAAAACATGAACGTGTGAAGTAGTAATTCTGCATAAAAGTATGATTGTGATTAATACCATCTTTTACTTTTGGAATTTGAGAACTAGCAACCAAAGTTTAATATCACTGAGCCCAGCAAGTGGTATAACTGCATTTTTCTTTCTGCAAGCAAGCTTTTAATTGTTTTAAAAGCAATACTCCTACTAAATGCAATTTTTCAAATTAGGTGAGTTGTTGTCCTTAACCAACATTCCCTGTGAATTTTCTTGCTACTACTCAGACTTCTGACTTGTGTGGCAGCAGTTTCTGGAAGTAGAAGCAATGCATTCGCATGATGGTTGATATGTGTGGAGCTTTAAAGGGAACATTGCTTTTGAACCATGCTATTTTCCTAATCCAGTCTTCAATCATTTTTGGCACTAATGTAATGTTAGATCAGGGCCATCATGCTATGCTGAACTAATAGGTTTGTAAGCTGTCTACCTGACTGTGTTTGGGGACTGTAGCACAAGGGAAAAGGCAGTCTGGAATCTTTGTTCAAATTTTGTTGTCAACTGTTTTCATTTTAAAAAATCCTAAATCAATTGTATTATTGTCAAATACAAAGCAAGTTTGTTTATACTTTATGATAAAAATTGTTATTTAACACCAGCCTCCGATTACAGTATGCTTACACTGTGTTGTGTTTTCAGTTACTCACAATGGGCATCTTTGTGACTCTCTCCAGACTTTGGCTGTGATTTCCAAAATATAACTTGGTTACATATTTTGAAATTTAAGGTTAAATGATCCAGTGTATGTAGCAGAACTAAAATGTTTTTCTGTTTTGATAATACCATCCTCACCAGGTTAAAGCTTGAAGTAAATGAAAGGTACTAAAAGGTGATTTTTTTTTAATGATACTGTGGGTGTAATTCAGTGGTAGAGCATTTGATTGCAGAATGAAGAGATCCCTGATGCAAATCCAGGTGCCCCTTCATTAAATTATCCTTTTTAGGCAGCATGGTGGCTCAGTACTGCTTCATTGTACCAGGGATCTGAGTTTGATTCCAGCCTTGAGCAGCCATCTGTGTGTGAACTTTATACGTTCTCCAGGTGCTCCAGTGTTCCCACTGTCCAAAGATGTTTACGTTAGGTGCTAAATTGCCTATAGTGTCCAGGGATGTGGAAGCTATGATGTGATGGTAAATGTAGAGTTCCAGAGGTAGGGTGAAATCTGGGGGATGCTCTTTGGAGAGTCAGTACAAACACGATGGGCCAAATAGCCTCTTTCTGCACTGTAGTGATTCTATGATCCTCAAATTTGCATTTGTCTCAACACAAAACTGTAGTATTGAACTAATCTTTGTTAGAAATGGTTGGATGCTTAAATGCTTATGTGAAGTATGAATTCAAAAATCAGCACTAAACCACTTTCACATTAGTGCACATGCATTTAACCTCAAAGTGTCATTCCGAAGTGGACCTTTTTGACTGCTTTCTGAATAACTTGTTTAAAAGTGAAATATATCTTTTGTATTTCTGTTTTGTAGCCGCGGAGGACGTTCAAGACGAGCTGTCAATAGAGAAGATGATTCATCGGCAGAGATGGATTCTCATCATGACAGCTCATTGGAGAACATGGACATTTCTCAGGAAAGCTCAGTGGATGGAGTGAACACAGAAGAGGAGAATGAATTAAGCACATTGAGGGTATGGTTATTGATTATGATGTATATCAGAACGTGTACAAGTTTTGTTACAAATCCTGGCATCTGTTCAAAGCTGTAGCACTATCTGTTTGTCATCCTTTAGATTGAAACAGAACTTCAAAACAAATTTCTTTTCAGCTTTACAAAAGTAAAGTACTGCAGATGCTGAACATCTAAAATAAAATCAAAGTGTTGGAGAAGTTCAGTGGGTTTGGCAGCATTTGTGGAGAGAGAAGTACAATGAATGTCTATAGTTTATACTGATTCCTCTTCGGCACTGAAGGGGGCTGGATAAGTGATGAGTTCCATGCTGTGGCGAAAGAGGAGGCAGAGAAATACGTTAAAAACTGAAAGTGCTGGGTAGAGAAGTTAGTGCCTTGTTTGCATGTGTTTGCTTCTAATAAGTGGCCCAATTTTCTTCTATTAGCATCTGTTCTTAATCAGTTTAACCCTTCTCTGCTATCATTAATACTCCTTTCACTTTTTATTCTGGGTTTTTTTTTACCTTCTGTTCCACTTGCTCCTCCTTTCCCTTTATCTCCAGCATAAAAAGCTCAACTTGATGGGGCAGGGAGCTAGCAGTTGCTTTGGACTTGTGGTAACTCTGTTTCTGTCTTCAGGTGCTGTTAAAGCTGCTGAGATTCTTCAGTGCTTTTAGTTCTTATTTTACCTCAGTGTTGTTTTTTGTACTTAGGAATTTTGATCCTTATTCGACATGTTGTAAAAGTCACCTATTTACATTTTTAATGCATACGTGGTATTATCTAAAATTCTAATTTAAGAAAGGTGGTTTTGTATTTATCCTATTCCGTATAACTGTATTTAATGAGTGGAAACTTTGTTTATATCAAGCTTAGATCAGCCTGCACCGAAGCTATCCAAAGCCAAATCTAAAACAACCTGCTCTGTCAAAACTTTCATGAAAAGCTGCAATTAGATTGTTTCAAAGATTATTCTTACAAGGGGGAAAAAAACATTTTTCTTGTTATATTTTGTCTAACAGGTGCGTCGTAAGCCCAGCAAAAGGGAAAGAAGATGAAGAGTAGATATTTGCAGATGTTGGCATTAGAGCTTGGTAATTGTACTGTAAAGCTCAAGACTAAAGGACATTGTCTAAATAACAACTGGTTGTTAAGGAAAGCATCTTGTATCTATTACACATGCATTTGCAGTCTCAAGGTCACAAGCTTTTGGCAAACACATCAAGTCCTAAATTGTGGGTTGTCGTGCATTGTGATGTGTGCTGACTACAATGTACTGACATTACGGAGAGATTGAAATAAATGAAATTGTAAATATTTTTTATGTTTTGATTGAAAATGTGCTTGTATAGCTTTTAAATTACAGCTTTAAATCACCAACACAACTGTGTACTAAATGTGTGGGTGAAGAAAGTTGGTCACAGTGAAAGTTGACAACTTAAGCAATACTTGTTAATAATTGTACCTTCTGTGGCATTGTACCTTCAAGAAGGGGCTGGTTCATGGAAAGAACAAATACATTATTGCATTTTCCTGCAGCACATACTTCTGTGGTTAGATATGTTGGAAAGTCACCTTTTCTAAAATCCTTTAGTGTTTGACTATATATACTTGTTTCTGTAATCTGCTTTACTGCTTCTGCTTTCCACCACTGAAGATGTTGGACAGTAAGTCCTCAGTTGTATAAAATGTGAAGTCAGCTAAAATGCTGTGGCATTTTACTTGTCAGTATTGATGCCAGAGATGTCTAGGCTTTTAGATAAAGTTGGAAAAAAAAGGATTTTAGTTAAAATATTTTAATACTGATGGTGTATTAGGCATTCAAATTGTACACCTTACTCTAGTTATCTCCCCTGTCAAATTTGTATCAATCTACTGTATCAATAAAATTCTGTAACTGAGCTTGCCTTGTTATAGTGGGGAAAAACGTTTGTGTATTTTGAAGGGTAACCCTCCCTAAGTTATGGTTCCTAAGAGTTAGATCATGTGAAAGTTGTTTATTGTGGTATGTGATTAATAAGAAAAGGAGCCTCTCTGCATTGTAACAACTGTCTGTTCTGCTTGAAATGCACTTGACATATCGTTAAAAATGCCTGCAATAATATTTCGTATTTTCCTTGTTGATTTTTATTTCTGTATTGTCAATCTGTACCAAAATTTGGGTTTAATCAGATTAAAATTATTTTGTTTTACAAAGATAGCTATTTGAGTCACTGGAGAGAAATCGGTTGCAAAGAAAATTTTGCTCAAATCTTGAATTACACCAAGTTGATATAAGCTGCTGCTAGAAATACAACATGTGTTGATTAAGCTGGATAGAGTTTTATTAAGAAGTCAGTATTTATTGTTTCCTTCATTGACATAGAAAATATTACAAATTGTATGCTTGTCAGATTAAAAAAAATTGCCTGGACAGCAACTAAATCAATGTTAAGATATTTTGTTACAATTCTAGCTATAATGTTTTGGATTGGTACAGTCATTATTGATACAAAAGGTAGATGTGGCTTGTTTTTGTGCTGATTATGTCAATGGTATTTTGAAACAAATTGCTAACTTGATCTGCTATCAAAATTGAGTTCAACTATCAATCAAAAAGTCTATACATAGAATGTTTGAGGAAAGCACAAATGCTTTTAAATGCTTGCTTATGAGGGTAGGAATATCTGTGTTCCTGTAATTTTAATGAACTGCCACAAATACTATACAAAACATTTTGTAGAATTAGAGATGTTTTTATGTTAATTATTGGTAAAACCAAAGATGTCATTGCTTGCGTATCCAAGTTTCTAGAATAGACTTCTGGGAAGCTATCTTAACTAGTGCAATGGCATTGTTACACATACTATATATAAAGTTAGGACCTCTGCAGCAACTCTTTATATGTTCTATCGAGCTCATGCAGTCTTTACCTTGCAAGTCACTGAAGTGTGCCTTAATGTGAGTCTTGCTGCTTTATGCTGTTCTTGCCAGTGGGTGTGAAGAATTCTAACATCCTGCTGGTTTTAGAAAGTTTTTGTGTATGAAGGTATAAGGCATTTTGGGACATACAAATAAATGGAAGGCATATACATATTAGCTTGATCTTTAAAAATGAAATGTGAAGCTCAGGAAATCTGAAATGAGACAGAATTCTGGAAATACTCAGGAAATGGCTGCATCTATGGAGAAAGAAATACAAATAATATTTAAGATCCAGAACCTGTGGTCAGAATGTTGATCACATATTTTGTGTAAAGTAATCTCTTATTTTTGAGAATATGGGCCAGAATCTAATTTGCTCGGTATGTTATTAAATTGTATTTAGACATTAACAACGAGTCAATATAAACCACCTCCGTCGCATCTGAGGAGCAGGAAAATCGATGTTCCGGGCAAAAGCCTTTCATCAGGAACTTCCTGACGAAAGGCTTTTGCCCGGAATGTCGATTTTTCTGCTCTTCGGATGCTGCCTGACCTGCTGTGGTTTTCCAGCACCACACTCTTAATGCTAATCTCACTTTTGCCTATAAACCACCTAGGTCTCTACGTGCTACTTGGCAAGTTCTATACCACTTAAGTAGTGCATGTTCTTCCTTATTTTTCATAACTATTGTCCTACATTCTGTCTTATTTGCTACAGATAAATTGAAATGCAAACGATGAATGTTTTGAGAACTTGTTTGCTATTTCTGAGTGCTTGAGTACTAAATATATTATACAGTTCACTCCCTTGTCTTTATTGACCTGGATAGATTTATAATTTTAGGCTATAAGCTGTGTTCATTGCAAATATGTTAATATCTTGCACTGTACAAGAAAATATTTCTCTATTACCAAAATAGTTCTGTATAAAATTTGCACGTCAACTAGTAAGGAAAAGTTATTCTTATTATTACAGTTGATATCTTCTGTATTCATGATCTTTTACGTACTGCCCTTAACTCTACTTGTAATAGAGACTTTTTATGAACTGTGAACACAATTATTGCCTTGAACAAAAAGAGTCATAGAGTCATTTGTATTTCTTCAGTCTCTCAAAAGACTTGATTGAATAATTGAGATGAGATTTGATGGAAACTAATAAGATGTTTTATTTTCCATCAATTGAACAAAAATTGGAAAAGATTTTTCTTCCATCAATCCAAACCATTTGACTACAGCATCTTCAGAAAGCAGCACTTTGCTGTTTCAGTGTGCCAGACTTCTTGGAACAATTCTGTATTGTCATAAAGCCCAAAGCAGAATAATTCCATTCTTCTTTCTTGTATCTGCTTCATTTTGCAGCCCTTTATTACCTGAATGCTTGTGAAGCTTCCTGTTATCCGACATCACATCTACTTTTAAAATCTCATTAAAGGATTTTTAAATAAGATGTAAGGGATGTGTTTCAGTGATTAGCAAAATAATGGTAAGAAACCAGTACTACGTATAATCTACAAAGAAACATCAAAGCTACCCACCATCTCACTGTCCGCTATTGCTTTGCAAGAATAACTCTTCCAGATGTGCTATTAAATGGCTTAGATTTTGTAGTCAGTGGTGAAGCAATGGCTGTGGTCACTATCTTTTATGATAGCTACCCACAAAGAAAAGGCAATAAGATAGATTCTATTTCAATCCAATAGCTCTAAGTAAAGAAACTTAAACTAGTCCATATGTCTTGTTTCTATCAATGTGTTCAATTGCACAAATAAAAATAGCTTTTCAAGGTCTGAGAGTATTTAACACTAATTATGAGATTAATGCACCTACTTAACGCTTATTCATTCATTCACAATGTACAAGTTTTGATTAGGCTGTTAGTGAGACTAAAAATGTAACAATAGAAGTTCATTTTCCGTTCATGGAATTCACATTAATTGCAATGTATGGATTTAAGAACTCACCTTTCGGAGAAGCAGATCATCACTAGTATCTTCAGGATTTGCACATTATTCTGTGCACGTAAGGAGTCCAGAAGTTGCTGTCGATTCCAGTGGAATAGTGTCGATGAATGCTGACAGTTTTTCAGTCATTGCTCCTGCAAAATCTGAGTCAAAACAATTCCCAAGCTTCCTTCTTGATTTTTTTTAAAAATTATGAATAAGATTTTTCTTTGCAGACTGACCTTTTCATGCTTAGAAAATGATTAGAACTGGATGAAATCTTTGTAACCAATATGCAAAGGCATATCTTTAAGGTTTGCATAAAGATTTGTAGCTTGGCTGCCAGTTGCCATGGTTGTGGGTATGTTTGCTGAGCTGGGAAGTTGAGTTACAGACGTTTTGTCCCCTGTCTAGGTGACATCTTCAGTGCTCTGGAACTTCCTCTGAAGCGCTACTGTACTGCATCTTTTGGAATTTATTTGGTTCCATTCTTGCTGCTTTTGGTTGCTATTTCCAGCTGTTTGTTGTAGTGGCCGGTATATTGGGTCTAGATCTGTGTTTGTTGATGGAATCTATGGATAAGTGTTATGCTGCGAGAATGTCTCTAGCTGTCCTCTGATTAGCTTGTTCTATGATCAGAACTAACAGTCAGACCTCTCCGACTACTCTGATTCATGACAGCCCATAAACCAACAGCCAAGCTCCGACAACTCACTAGAACGAATGACCCTGTGCCCATCTTGTGGAAGACTAATGTAATTTAAAAGATTCCATGCAAAGACAGCATGAAACACTATTTGGAACAAATATGCAGAGTATTAGCAATCCACATCCACAAACACCAACTAGCCACTAAACGTCACGGCAACTGTCGTTAGTAGCCATACACCAATGTCAAGGATCTCAAATTGGACTCGGACAACGCAACAATCATAGGATAAGCCAAACCGAGAACAGCCAGAGAATTTCAAGAAGCAAGGCACTCATTCCACAGATTCTATCATCAAACATATAAACCTAGACCCATTATACTGGCCACTACAGCGAACAACCAGAATTGGCAACAGAAACGGAATAAATTCCAGCAGGCGCAGTACAACAGCGCTTCATAGGAGGCCCCAAAGCACTGAATATGTCTCCTAGACACAATGAAACATCTGCAAATCAGCTTGTCAGCTCAGCAAACGTACCCACAACCAGGGCATATCTTTAAGTCAGCTTTTACTTCATCTTGGAACTGATCATTGGTGCAGGATCAGCCTAGTAGTGTTTCAAATTGCTTTATACATCCTCTTTTTGCAAGCAGTAATTAAAGACTAATGTACCTGGAGTGGTATCTGTTTACTGTATATTGTAATATCATTAGACTTCAGGAACGTGTGATTATCATGTTCATTTTTATGCAGGAAAAGAATAGTGTAGGTGGAGCCTAATGGGTGTGTGCAGGCTTAATACACTTGTTTAGACTATAAGGTCTACAATTTCATATTCATTTTTGTTTCCTCTACTTAAAGAATTTTCACATCTGAAATCTGTTTCTTCTCTTATCCTTTGTAAAGTACAAGTCATTAAAACAATGGGCGGCATGGTGGCACAGTGGTTAGCACTGCTGCCTCACAGTGCCAGAGACCTGGGTTCAATTCCCGACTCAGGCGACTGTGCAAACTCCACACAGTCATTCTCCCTGTGTCTGCGTGGGTATCCTCCGGGTGCTCCGGTTTCCTCCCACAGTCCAAAGATGTGCAGGTTAGGTGAATTGACCATGCTAAATTGCCCGTAGTGTTAGGTAAGGGGTAAATGTAGGGGAATGGGTGGGCTGCGCTTCGGCGTGGACTTGTTGGGCTGAAGGGCCTGTTTCCACACTGTAAGTAATCTAATCTAATCTAATAATAGCTTACATTTATGTACTATCTTTCACTTCACACCTGTGGATAAGATTTCTGTTTTATGATTCTCTTCCAAATGTGGATCGCATTCATTCCACAAGATTTCATCTGACATCTATCTGCTCAAAGCTTTTCATTCTAGGTTATTGCTTTGTTCATAAGGAACTCTGCTTCTAATTTTTGTGCTACCTGCAAAATTTGATATGGTTCCTTATTTGCAATAAATGCAATCAGTAATTTAAATATACCATAAACATGCTTTTCTACTCGACACTTCCAATGCTATCCCATTGATGTGCAAATCTTATGACACCTCAGTGCAACTAAATGATGAACAGATGATTTACTTTTTAAGCAAGTTTTACTTAGTGATGGGTGGACCATCGAAATCAATAGGATCCAAATTGTGATAGAATCATTTATGATTACCCATTTCTGTTTCTAACATCCAATTTTGTTGTGTCCTGAAACAGCAGATGGCATTGTAACACCTGATGCATTTTACATGATAAATGAATTAACAAAATTAAAACTCAAAGTACGTACATACATAGCACAGTTTTAAAAGTTTTTTTTGTCCCAGATCTGCTTAGTTAACCATTTATCTGTCATTTGACTGTTTTCTTCTGCCCTTCAAAGTTTTTTTTGAAAGATAAAAATCCACAGAGAAGAACTTTATAACTTTCATGTCAAATTGTGTGTGTGTGTTGACAGATTTAGTGGTTTTATATATGAATGATTATTGCTGCATACAGTTTTGCAATGCAATTATTTTGATATGCTGGAAAAACACTGCAGATTTCTACAGATCTGCAAATCACTTTCCAATTTTAATGAATTTCCGAGACGAAAGAATTGTATTAAAATCCACCTGAATACCCAATAAGAGAAAATGCTAAGAAATTTAATTGCCTGGATCAGATATCATCCGCAATGAGTGAAACATATGCTGAGCTTTCAGAATCGCTAAGTTAATATTAAGAAGTGACTGTCTTTAACTGCTTTTGTATGATTCTCAAGAACATGCTACTGCTTTGGGATAGTATGCACTTAACTTTACAGTTGATCTCAGTTTATTCCAGTTGCTTTTGGCAATTGTTTACTCATAATTTGAAGTTTTTTCCAATGTCGTGCTTGTGTCAAGCTGTTTATAAGCTCTGAAATTAATCTCTCACTTCAGTCTCGAAGAAGCTCGGTGGTTACCAGCCAAGTCAATAAAATGTTCTCCTTATTTTAAACCTAAAGGTGTCTTTTCAAAGCACGGCTCCTCTAGGAAAGCTCTCAAAGCTTTATATGTGAGGAAAGCAAAACTGGAGCAAGGCAGATATTACTGCTTTACTTTTAAAAGAACCAAATAGCATAAGTTTTTAAAAACTATAGTTGATTTTAAAATTGGTGGGTAAGATTATAAAAGTCTTCCTTAAGAATACGTTAATGGATTATTGAGTTACAAACCAAATTTATAATGTTGGTTTATAATGGTGATTTTTTTTATTGATTCTCAGGATGTGGGAGTAGCTGGCTAAGTCAGTATTTATTGCATGGTCCTAATTGTCCATTTGGCAGGTAAGAATCGACATATTGCTGTGGGTCTGACATCACATGTAGGCCAGGCTAGGTAAGGATAATAGTTTCTTTTCTTAAAGAACATTAGTGAAGCAGATGGGTTCCCCCTCCCCGCTTCCCTTCCCCCCCCCCCCCCCCCCCATATAATCAACAATGGTTTCATGATCAATGTTGGACTCTTAATTCCAGACTTTCTCCTCTTTAATTGAATTCAAATTCCATCATCTGCCATGGCAGGACTTGAACCCAGGTCCCAGAACATTTATCTCAGTCTCTCACAACAATCTAGTCATAATTCTGTCTAGCCAGAATTCTTGGTAATCTAAAAAGGGTTTAATGAAGGATATTGTTTGGGTAGTATAATGGTCATGGGAATAACCCATTCAGCCCCTTGAGCCTATTATTCTAGATCATGGCTGATCATCTACCTCTGTCACATTTCCTGTGCTACCCCAACATCTATTGATGTCATTTAGTAACTAGAAATCTATTAATCTCTCTTGAATTTACATGATGATTGAGCTTCCATAGCCCTCTGTTTCACTACCCTTTAAGTGAAAATGGCTTGCCTCTAATTCTGAAGCTGTGTACCCAGGTCTGAGACACCTCAGCTAGGGAAAAGCTTTTTATTCTTTTTCTGTTCCTTTGAGAATTTTGAAAGTTTCAATGAGATCATCTCTCATTCTTCTAAATAATGGAATAGAGTCCTCCATCTATCTTAGAACACTTGCAATGTCTCAGTAATCAGTCTGGTTATCCAGTTTACCCGTCTTTTGGCAAGTGGCACAGAACTGCAAAGTATATTTCAGTGCTCTATTCGTTTGAAGCAAGACCTCTTTTCTTGCTGTGCTCCTGGAATACGTAGATTTTCTTAACGACCAGGCCTGTATCCTTTCAGAGTTTACAGCCAGAGGTGACTTAATTGCAACATATTAGATCCTGGGGGGTCTTGATTGAGTGGATGTTAAAAGGATGTTTCCTTTTGTGGGAGAGTCTAGAACTAAGGATCATAGTTTTAAATTGGCATCCCCACCCAACCTTAATTTTCAACAGATGAACCTTTTTTTCCTAATAAGGGTTAAAAAATATTGAAGATAGGAGCAGCAGCCAGGATCATTTATACTCCATTGCCTTAATATTGATATTAAGGCTATGGCAGTTGAGAATAAAGGACCTCAATCTCCTTGCAATTGCCTGTAACTCAGGAATACAAGGTGCTCTCAACAACATCATCTTTAGGGACAAGCAGTATGCAAGATACCTAGCTTCCTCTTGAGCTCTATGGAAGTGCCTGGCCCCCTCAATCTACCCAAGCTGTCTAGCTGAAGCCTGCAGATGTAAAGTCATTGACAGTGAGCCTGCCCTTTGGAAGGCATTTATCCAGCCTGGGTATTGTCTGAAATGCCCCACTGGCTACTTGTCCAAGTCCTTCAGCTAGCAAGCTCACTCCTCCACTTGCCAAGCTATGGAATTTAGGACTACAAATAGGCCAAGCAGGCTGCCTGGGACCATGTTGGAAACTAGTCCTACTCTTAAACCTGTCCAGAGTGCTTCCAACTTCGGTTAGGAAGCTTGTTGAAACACACCTTCACAATGTGATTGAGAGTTCATCTTGGAAAAGTGAGAGATGCCGGGAGAAACCAGGCTATCACAGGGCTTAGTCTGAGCACCAACCATATTTGACAAACATATGAATACTTCTTGACAACCATTGATCTATCCACCGCAGATCCTGCCTCCTGGATCAGATCCTTAAAGGTGATGAAGTATTGCTTCACTTTGAATTCCATTATATAGTGGATATGGCTTTATATCCTACTTCCATAATGTTGTGCCAAAAACAAAATTGCATATCTGCATGCATAATTGAAGATTAAAACCTGATCCCAATGCAAAGCATTTATGGGAAGCTCAAGACAGGAATTTGTCATTCTGGGAGCATTTGAAGAAAACAGTAGCAAAGGTCAAATCCAAAAAGCTTACTAACCCAACTTGCTGGACCTGAATGGGGCACTGCTATGACAGAAATCAGGACAATGGCTGCAATCATACTGTACCAGCAGTCACCCACACATCGTGTTTGTAATGTAAATACTGTGCATCGTAATCATAGATTTTCACTGAACACCCTTCACTAGCTTCCTGTCTTCTCGAGCATCAATCATCACATGTCTAGATTCTCAAACGCTTATGGGGTGGTTGAATGAGATGCTTAATCTATCTACCACTGACGTTTTATTTTGGTGTCATGTATGGAGCAACTTTTCTCAGCAGGGTCCATCAGTTGCTATCCTTTGGATCAAGGAATGGGAAATGAGGGTGATCACTAAACAGTTCCTTGTGATAAATGCCATCTGGCAAAAAGCAGCCTTTAAACCATCACAATGTGAGAGGTCTATCCTAAACAGATTCAGTGTGAGCCAGAGCCCCTGTGTAGCCAACCTTATTTGATTCACTTGTCCTTTAGAAAGGGAGATCTGCCATTCTTACCCAGTCTGGAATTGCATATAGACCAGATACACGGCAATGTGTTGGCTTTTGTCTAATCTCTCATATGGCCAGCAGAACTAATCATTTCAAAGGTAGCCAGGAATTATTGCCAATCTTGCCAGCAATGCCCACATCCATGTAAGAATTTTTTTAACAACCTACATTAAATTGTACTTCAAACGCTAACTGTGTCTGTTCCAGGGAAGTGACCAGAGTTATAGACAACACATAAAATGTTATTTCATTTAATTGATTAGAACATCTGTCAACCTTAGACTCAAAGAAATACAGATCAAGTTTACGCTGTTTCTGGGTATATTGGCCTTGCAAAACAGTGCAATGTAGGTATACAAAAATGATAACAACCCCTGAAGCTCAGTGATGACAAGGGATTATACAAATTACACCTATTTTCTCTTGAATTTAGAAAATGTAAGGGTGCTGTGATTGATTAATGCCTTCTTCAAAAAATTAACAGGAAAGACAGGTCCTCACTCTCTCGGCGGAGCAAGTAACGGCTGTCTGGTGGTGTTTTTTTAAGTTGAGGATGTAGTCCAGTTAGTGTTTTTTAACAGCTAAAATTTAAAGTTTTTTTTAAGCGCCTAGCGGACCCGGAAGCTGGTGTCGCGCTAGGTTACCTGGGAAGGTTTTTTTTTCTTATAAAAGCGCGCAGGTGAGGAACCCGAGGCACTACAGGGGTAGAGCCTCCCACCCACCCTCCTCCTCTAACCTAATAATAAGACCCGTTGTGGTAAGCAGGTAAGTGCTGCATTTTGCTTGTTTGTTTCTTAAGATCTAGTTTTTAAAGTTTACCTTTTAGAGGGATGGCAGCGAAGGCAGTGCAATGTTCCTCTTGCAACATGTATGAGGTGAGGGAAGCCATTAGCGTCCCTGCTGATTACACTTGCAAGAAGTGCACCCATCTCCAGCTTCTCCAAGACCGTGTAAGGGAACTGGAGCTGGAGTTGGATGAACTGCGGATCATTCGGGAGGCAAAGGTGGTCATAGATCAGAGCTTTAGGGAAGTAGTTACTCCAAAAGTTATAGAGAGATGGGTGACAGTGAGGGGGAGTGGGAGGAAGCAGCCAGTACAGGGACCCCCTGCGGTCATTCCCCTCAAGAACAAGTATACCGTTTTGGATACTTGTGGGAGGGATGACTTACCAGGGGTAAGCAACGAGGTTCAGGCCTCTGGCACGGAGCCTGTCCCCGTTGCTCAGAAGGGAAGGGTGGAGAAAGGTAGAGCGATAGTTCTTGGGGACTCAATAGTGAGGGGCACAGATAGGCGGTTTTGCGGGGGCGACAGAGACTCATGATTGGTATGTTGCCTCCCAGGTGCAAGGGTACATGATGTCTCTGATTGTGTTTTCCGGGCCCTTAAGGGGGAGGGGGAGCAGCCCCAGATCGTGGTCCACGTTGGCATCAATGACATAGGTAGGAAGAGGAGTGAGGATGTCAGGCAGGCTTTCAGGGAGCTAGGTTGGAAGCTCAGAGCTAGAATGAACAGAGTTGTTGTCTCTGGTTTGTTACCCGTGCCACGTGGTAGAGAGTCGAGGAATAGGGAGAGAGAACAGTTAAATGCGTGGCTACAGGGATGGTGCAGGAGGGTGGGATTCCGGTTTCTGGACAACAGGGGTTCTTTCTGGGGAAGGTGGGACCTCTATAAACAGGATGGAATACACCTGAACCTGAGGGGCACCAGTATCCTTGGGGAGAGGTTTGCTAGTGCTCTTTGAGAGGGTTTAAACTAACTCTGCAGGGGCATGGGAACCTGGACTGTAGCTTTAGGGTACAGGACCTTGAGTATAGGGAGGTTAGGAACAAGGCATCGATCTCAAAGGAGGGTGCCTGTAAACAGAAAGGTGGCTTGAAGTGTGTATACTTCAATGCCAGAAGTATAAGAAATAAGGTAGGTGAACTTGCAGCGTGGGTTGGTACCTGGGACTTCGATGTTGTGGCCATTACAGAGACGTGGGTAGAACAGGGACAGGAATGGCTGTTGCAGGTTCCAGGGTTTAAATGTTTTAGCAGGGTCAGAGATGGGGGTAAAAGAGGGGGAGGTGTGGCATTGCTTGTCAAGGATAGTATTACAGTGGTGGAAAGGACGATGGAGGAAGACCTGCCATCTGAGGTAGTTTGGGCTGAGGTTAGAAATAGGAAAAGTGAGGTCACCCTGTTAGGAGTTTTCTACAGGCCTCCCAATAGTCCGAGAGAAGTAGAGGAAAGTATTGCGAGGATGATTAAGGAGAAGAGTGATAGTAGCAGGGTGGTTGTTATGGGGGACTTTAACTTCCCAGATATTGACTGGGAAAGCTATAGCACTAGTTCGTTAGATGGGTCGGTGTTTGTCCAATGTGTGCAGGAGGGTTTCCTGACACAATATGTAGACAGGCCAACAAGAGGTGAGGCTATACTGGATTTGGTTCTAGGTAATGAACCAGGCCAGGTGTTAGACTTGGACGTAGGTGAGCACTTCGGGGACAGTGACCACAACTCGGTGACTTTTACTCTAGTGATGGAGAGGGATAAGTGTGCACTGCAGGGCAAGAGTTCTAGCTGGGGGCAGGGAAATTATGATGTGGTGAGGCATGACTTAGGATGCGTGGATTGGAAAAATAGGCTTCAAGGGAAGAACACAAATGATATGTGGAGATTGTTCAAGGAATAGCTATTGGGTGTCCTTGATAAGTATGTACCAGTCAGGCAGGGAGTAAAGGGTCTTGTGAGGGAGCCGTGGTTTAATAAGGAATTGGAATCCCTTGTGAAAGGGAAGAGGGCGGCCGATGTAAAGATGAGGCGTGAAGGTTTAGTTGGGGCGATTGAGAGTTATAAGGTAGCCAGGAAGGATCTAAAGAGAGAGCTAAGAGCAGCGAGAAGGGGACATGAAAAGTCCTTAGTTGTTAGGATTAGGGAAAACCCAAAGGCTTTCTATCGGTATGTCAGGAATAAAAGGATGACTAGGGTAGGTATCGGTCCAATCAAGGATAGTAGTGGGAAGTTGTGCGTGGAGGCGGAGGAGATTGGAGAGACACTAAATCAATACTTTTCGTCAGTATTCACTCAGGAACAGGACACTGTTGCTGATGTGAATATTGAATCACAAGTGATTAGAATGGATGGCCTTGAGGTATGTAAGGAAGAGGTCTGGGGAATACTGGAAAGGATGAAAATAGATAAGTCCCCTGGGCCTGATGACAGTTATCCTAGGATCCTCTGGGAAGCTAGGGAGGAGATAGCGGAGCCATTGGCCCTGATTTTTATGTCGTCATTGTCTACGGGAATAGTGCCAGAAGACTGGAGGATAGCGAATGTGGTCCCCTTGTTCAAGAAGGGGAGTAGGGATAGCCCGAGTAACTATAGGCCAGTGAGTCTCACTTCTGTTGTGGGCAAAGTCTTAGAATTGTAAGGGTTAGGATTTATGAACATCTGGATAGGAATAATGTGATCAAGGATAGTCAGCATGGTTTTGTGAAGGGCAGGTCGTGCCTCACAAACCTTATTGAGTTCTTTGAGAAGGTGACTAAGGAAGTGGACGAGGGTAAAGCAGTAGATGTGGTGTATATGGATTTTAGCAAGGCGTTCGATAAGGTACCCCATGGTAGGCTAATGCAAAAACTACGGAGGTATGGCATTGAGGGTGCATTAGAAGTTTGGATTAGGAATTGGCTGGCTGGAAGGAGACAAAGAGTAGTAGTTGATGGTATAGGTTCATCTTGGAGTGCAGTTACGAGCGGTGTTCCACAAGGATCTGTTTTGGGACCATTGTTGTTTGTCATTTTTATAAATGACCTAGAGGAGGGGCTTGAAAGCTGGGTGAGCAAGTTTGCGGATGACACGAAAGTAGGTGGAGTTGTGGACAGCGAAGAAGGAAGTGGCAGGTTACAGCGGGATATAGATAAGTTGCAGAGCTGGGCAGAAAGGTGGCAAATGGAGTTCAATGTAGCTAAGTGTGAAGTCATTCACTTTGGTAGGAGTAACAAGAAGATGGATTACTGGGCTAATGGTAGGCTACTTGGTAGTGTGGATGAGCAGAGGGATCTTGGTGTCCATGTACACAGATCTCTGAAAGTTGCCACCCAGATAAATAGTGCTGTGAAGAAGGCATATGGTGTACTGGGCTTTATTGGTAGCGGAATTGAGTTCCGGAGTCCTGAGGTCATGTCACAGTTGTATAAGACTCTGGTGCGGCCTCATCTGGAGTATTGTGTGCAGTTTTGGTCATCATATATAGGAAGGATGTGGAGGCATTGGAACGAGTGCAGAGGAGGTTTACCAGGATGTTGCCTGGCATGGTAGGAAGATCGTATGAGAAAAGGCTGAGGCACTTGGGGCTGTTCTCATTGGAGAAAAGAAGGTTTAGGGGAGATTTGATAGAGGTGTACAAGATGATTAGGGGGTTTAGATAGGGTAGACACTGAGAACCTTTTTCCGCTAATGGAGTCAGCTGTTACTAGGGGACACAGCTTTAAAGTAAGGGGTGGTAGATATAGGACAGATGTTAGGGGTAGATTCTTTACACAGCAGGTTGTGAGTTCATGGAATGCCCTGCCAGTAGCAGTGGTGAACTCTCCCTCTTTATGGCCATTTAAGCGGGCATTGGATAAGCATATGGAGGTTATTGGGCTAGTGTAGTTTAGGTAGGCTTTGGTCGGCGCAACATCGAGGGCCGAACGGCCTGTACTGCGCTGTATTTTCCTATGTTCTATGATAAAGAAATTCTTTCCAATAGTTAGGGATTCCAGAACTGGGGGCATAGTCTGAGACTTGAGGTCAGAACATTGAGGAGGGATGGTAGGAAGTGTTAGATGTTTGGAGCGGTCCTCCACATGCTGCAGCTGATCCTAGATATGTTATTTGTTTTAAATCGGTGATAGATACAATTTTGTTAAGCAAAGGTATTAAGGAATATAAGCCAAAGACAGGTAAGTGGAGTCAGGTCACAGATCAGTCATGATTCATTGCATGACCGAATGGGTTTCAGAAGCTGAATGCCCTACTCCTGTTTCTATGTTATGAAATGCATAACTGGACCCCTTAAAGTCTAATGTTCAAGATTAGTAAAATGGCTTTAAAATGTTAATTTGTCAATATTTGTGTTTTTGTATTTTAGAGTAACATTGCAGATTGTAGTAGATATTGGAAAGACAGGACATGAGAAATTAGCAGAATGATGGATAACACAAATTTATGCAGTTAATGAAGGGTAGTAAAAGCAAGGAAGTGGGTACAAACCAGGAAAAGACGTTTTTCTAGCTCTAGTTTTAATTTTCTATCTCAAAGAGCCGCCAAACTATTTTTAATTTAGAGAGAGGATGTGGGAAATGTTGGTGCAATTTTTGAGGGCCACTTAATGAATTCGAGGTGGCAGGCATTATACTGTAATATGGAAGAAAGCAATTCAAACTTGAAAATCTCTTCAAGCAATTGACTTCCAGGCTAGTGAATGGAATAATATATAGCAGTTCAAATCTAACTGAAAAATGTTAGGACGTTGAAATGTTTCAATGATATTTGAGAAACTCAAGCAGTTGGAGACTGAGTTCATCGTAATTACAGCTGTCCTCTTGAAATCAGGCAATGTGTTTTTTGCAAAATGTTATGAAGTGCACATACATGAGAAAACAATTTCCTCCCCATGCATCAGTTCTCAGGACCTCATTACATTTGTTCTAATGTAAACAGTATGATCACTACATACAGTGCTGACTACAGTTTGCTTAATTCCAATTCTTAAGCAGAATGATTACTCTTGGCTCTCAACGTTTGTTAAATCTTTTGGCCATCTTGTAAGAAAGTAACTGACACATACTACAGATCGGTTGTGAAAGTGTTATTGTAGTCTATCATCAGAGTCGGTGACTGAGGCTGGACTTCAGCGCTCCCTGCACCATGTGATGGGACAAGTGACTTCAAGGGCGATTGACTTACTGCCCAAGAAAGTTTGCTGTATTGAGCACTATTTGGCACTAAGACACTATCCTGTAAGCTTTTCCTTCATTCATAAAGTTCCACCACTGAAGTGCTGCTGTTCCTCAGTGAGCTTAAGAGAATCACTGGAGGGCCAGGGCATGTAGTCTGGACAGAGCAACACCATCAAATAAGCTCATGTTCTTTTGGGCGTGAAGGGGGCATATAGTCTCACAGAATGGAGGTTATGGAGAGGGGTGTCAGGCTGATTAGAGGTAAGGGCAAGGGTGATTTTTAGTTTACCCTCCCACTCCTGACCCTCCCACTCCTGATTGTCCCCAGACTCTGGAGATAGCCGACCCAGCCCGCAACAGCAGGCACATCACTCTGGTTTTCTTGCCTGCAAAGCAGTCATTCTGCTCACCTATTGGCAATGCAGGTCATTGGGCCAATGTCTGGTTGAGGCACTTAAGTGGCTATTTGTTATTTGACCACTTTGACAGCCTTCATTGGTGGCAGGTTGAGCAGGTTCCCTATGGATCTTCTTGACCAGAAGGCATTTGCTGAGGTGATGAGAAGGATGTACAGAACAACTTCGGTTATCCGAATATCAATTATCTGAATTTTGGATTTCAAGATCCTGTAAAAACTTGCTATCATAGAGGTGTTGCTGACTGGTGCAACAATCACCTCCTTTTTGTTTTTTGTTTACACTGATTAAAAGTGAATTTGGATCATCTGTACTGAATAGTTTCTTCAAAAAATAATAGCTGACCTCCACCTCAATGAATTTTATTTATACAAAAACTGATTTCATTTGTAAAGTATCATGAATTTTTAAGCAATATCCAGTGTTTGTACACATTTTATCAATTGAATGAAATAAAAACTCTGTAACGATGCTTTTCTTACGTAATTTTATTCAGTATGGCTTCCTTTGTTTCCAGTCAAATCAGTTATCTGAACAATGAGTTATCCGAACAAAATACTCCCCATCTTTCTCGTTTGGATAATCAAGGTTGTTCTGTAGTATCGCTCCAGGATCAACTTGCTGAATTATTTGCCCTTGGTGTCATTTTCTAGCCGTCTCTGAAGAAGGAAGAATTGCACTCTGAGCTTTTGGACAGGTATAAAGGGTGTCAACATAAGTTTTGAAGGCTAGATTATACTTGAATTTTTTGAGACGATCATTAACAGCATGGTAAAGAAACCACGCTGTCAATGATCAGATGTTGCCTTTTTGAAATTCAAGAAGCGATTTGATCTGGGCCTGCACAAGACAATGCCAAAACAAAATGTGAAAAGAGAAGTTCACCAGGGATCCTCAGCTTTTCACCACATATGTTAATGAGTTGGATAAAAATAAGGTATTGCCAGACATTTATTAAGATTTCAGATGACCGTATACTTAGAAGCATATGAAGTTAAATAGATGGGATATTATGTTTTCTCATACAGGAAATTAGCAAGGAACATAAGTTGACAAAACTGGCAGAAAATGTTAAATATGAATAAGTATGAGATCATCACTTTAGATTAAAGTAAGAAAAAATTGAACATTCTTGGACTGGAGAAAGTTGGAACTACAGAGGACCAAACAGTTTGGTCGTCCAAATATACAAATCAATATAAACTAGTACAGGTAGAGAAAGTAACGAAAAGATTGGCAGAATGTTGTGTATATAACTGAAGCAGTTTGGAATTTTGAAAGATGGAAACTACATTTCCATTGTACATTGTCTTGCCCAGATCTATTCTGGAACATTGGCAGTAATTAGCACTAGATCTTTGGAGAAATATATTAACCTTGGTCAGTTCAGATTAGTCAGGATGACACCAGAGCTTCGATGGTTCAATTTTAAGGCGATATCACCTTAAACTTGACAAATGTTCTCTTGATTCCATGCTTAAAATAGTTAAAGGATTTCATAGACTGGATACAAAGAAGCCATTTCCTCTGAGAGGAGAGTTAGGGACAGGGGATAAAATCTTATCACAGATTGGCTGTAATTGAAATCCGACAGCATTTTTCAGAGAAAGGGGAGAGGAAGTCTGAAGATCTCCACCAAAAAACTGAAAATGCTGGATTGACTTGAACCTCATTTATGACATTGATTTTTTTTAATTGGAGATAGATATTAAGAGATTTGAATCAAAGCTGAGTAAACAAAATTGCCTTGGAGAGGAGCCAGCGTGTCATAAAATGGGAGATCAGACTTGAAAGGCAACGGTCCTGCTCCTATTGTTCAGTTGCAGTAAAGCTCAAATTCCCATCACCTGTGGAACTGCAAAAGAAAGTGACTGGAGAAGAAATTTATTGTGTAAGGTGAGTGATCTTCAGGAATCAACTTATTGGGTTAGATTTGAGTTCCATTTAAGTAAGTGTTGAGATCAGGTGGGGAGGGGGAGTTTTTAATCTCTCCTTTGTCAGTCATAAATATTTTTATTTTCTTTTTCATTAGAAAATGAAGGAATCAATGGCCAAGGTTTCTTGAGTGGAAAGTAAGAGGCATTTTATTACGTACTAACCCCTAGGGAAGGGAAAACAAAACAAAAACACCTGCAAACACCAGGAATAAGTTTAAAAAGGAAAGTGTGTAGTGCAGATATTGAGAATAAAGTTACACAGTTTAAAAGTCCACGTTGTCCTTGAGGTTTTAGAAACTTAAACTGAGACTATAGTTCATTAATGATTAACTTGTATCCTTAAAAACAAACTTTATGCTTAATCTTTGAGTTTTCAGAGAATGGTTGACTACTTAATTTTCTTTTTCACTGAATGCTGAGATGGGAGAAACAGGCAAGAAGAATCTTTCAGTTCTTATCCACAAATACATTTCCTTTGATCTGCTCTGCTGCTCATAAACAGCTGTTGAAAAATTATTCAGTGTATATTCCTGAGCCTAGGTGGTGGGCAGTTCATCTCACAATTTGTGAAATTATCATACAAGTGTGAATTTCTTGATGCCTTAATTTCACAGGTCTCTCCAAGCTTTCTCGACCTGTGGTCAGGTGATCATTGCAGCCATTTCAGGTTCATGTTTCTTTTTTAAAAGCATTTCAGTCCGTGAAATATCTCCAGAAAAACAATCAGAAAACAAAAGAAAACAGAATTTGATATTAGTGCATATTTGTCACTATCATATGACTACTTTTGACAACTATTGCAGATAAGATGGTGGCAGAGTAGGACACTTCAACTGGAGCTCCTCTGCTCTGCCTGTTCTTTTTGTTTCTTTTTACTTTTTTTCTCTCTCTTCAGTAGTCCTGGAGCAGCGTGAGGGGGAATCAGAGTGCCAGAGTGGTGCGAAGGGAAACCGGAGTCGCGCAAGGGGGTACAGGAATGTCGGAGTGGCATGAAGGGGAACCTGATTACTGGTACAGCACAACTTACCTTGAGTGCTGCTGAGGAGCTGGACAGTTGTTGGACTTGTGCCTGGTGCCGGCAGTCAGACCATGTGCTGACCTATTACTATCTAAAGTTCTTTGTTGGACTGTAAATCCTTTAACTTTGTTATAACTACCTTATCTCTAACTCTCTTTTTAGGCACTAAGTAATGCTGCTACTTTTCCTTTTCATTCTCTTTTGTACCCAAAATTTGTACCTAGGTACTTGTACCTAAGATGGCATCCTTAAAGACCACCATTGTAAAACCTTTTCACTGTACTCCTGTACTGGAGTACATGTGATAATAAAGCATATTCTAAAATTCTAATATTGTAATTTGTACAAGAATGGTTAGAAGTGGGTGGTTTTTAAACAAAAAAACAACCTTGAAAAATCAAGATATTTCTGTAGTCAGTTTTGTTTTAAAAAGTAACTTTGGTCAAATTTAACAATGAGCACTGAAGGGCCCAATAAGGGAGACATAATGCACATGCACCAGAACTGTACTACATTTCACACTGTAGGGAATCTAATCTAATCTATTCTAACCTAATTCCATATTGGCCTATAAAGCTTCTTGTATAGGCTTTTGGGACAAATGTCTGAAATATTTGCATCTAGAGATCCAATGCCTAATTGAGATTCTCTTTGTAAAATTGATGTAAACATCGCACACCATTCACATTGCGATGAAGACCGAAGTTCCTTGAGGGGATTCCTGGTGGCTTTAACTGGAAAAATAATTCTTGATGCTATTTTTAATTGTAACTCCACTAATTCCTTTTTAAGGCGTGATATTGCTGTTTTCTGCTAATCCAAATACAGAATGGCACAGTCCATAAGTTTTTTTTTAGTTATCACTTTCAATGCGAAGTTCAGCCAGAGGGAAATGCGGTTTCATAGTTGTCTTTATTCTGGATCCAGAAGAGTTAACACCTTCAGATGAACTCTGACGACAGGTCGAGTAAAAAGTGAGGTCTGCAGATGCTGGAGATCAGAGCTGAAAATGTGTTGCTGGTCAAAGCACAGCAGGTCAGGCAGCATCTGGCCCGAAACGTCGAATTTCCTGTTCCTTGGATGCTGCCTGACCTGCTGTGCTTTGACCAGCAACACATTTTCAGCTCTGACGACAGGTCATCAGTCTGACTTGATAACACTTCTTCTATCTCCAAACAAATGAGTCCCATTACTGTTCATGAATACTGGCAAGCTCAAACTTCTCAAGTTTTGGGATCATCCTTGTAACACTTACTTGCATTTTCTCCAGAGCTTTAATTTTGTTTGCATTGTGGAGACTGGAACTGCACATTACCTGTATACATAAATTTAACACCACCTTTCTTGCTTTATGCTTCACTCTTTTAAATCCATTCCTTCTACCCAATCCAACACCAACTCCACATCACTTCTACCAAAATAAAATAAGTTACACTTATTTCAACTGAAAACTGATATGATAACATACAAATGAAGATATGCAAAATCATTTTTCATCTAAAAAAAGTCAATGTGATTCTTTCTTTTAACTGAGAGTTTGAATTTCAGTTTAGAGAAACATTACTGCAGTAGAATAGTTGGATATGGTATATACCTTCCTTACTGAAGGTTTTTAAAATCATTAATTTACACTCTTCCTTGTATCTACAGGTCTCATTGCTAAATCTTAATATTAGAGAAGAGGTGCACACACAAGACCAGAAAGTATTATTCCTTGGTTTGAAATACCTCATCCATGGAGTCCTATGTTCATTGTGAGAGAAACAGGAGCACTGCTATAGATATCACTTATAATTGCAAGCAGTGCTATTAATTGTAAGTTAGTGCACAGTAATTATAACGTGAAAGTTATTTATTGTAAGCATCCAATGTTGGCAAAACAAACTAGCTTTTAATTGCCTCCTCTAAGTCTGAATCCTGCAGATCTTAGAGCTAGGTATAATTTGATTTATTCATTTCATTATGATTGAGCAATAAACGTAGAGATTGCTTCTATAAAGAATTTTCTGGGAGAGAATCAGGTATTACATTGTCTTAAAGGATACAGTACAAGTTCAATTTTGGACTAGATGGATCAGATCAGTCTTTATCTGCTTGCAAGGTTATTAGTTTTATTTTTGAGGCTGATAGTTAAATTTACAGCAGAAAACTGGACTCAGAACTTGGATACCAACATAATAGTTGATATTTTGGGCGTGTAGAGATGGTGTAGGGGAGACTCAGCTAAAGACATTACCCTGAGATGAACGTCGAATTCTCTATTCCTGAGATGCTGCCTGGCCTGCTGTGCTTTGACCAGCAACGTCGAATTCTCTATTCCTGAGATGCTGCCTGGCCTGCTGTGCTTTGACCAGCAACACATTTGCAGCTGTGATCTCCAGCATCTGCAGACCTCATTTTTTACCATTATCTTTAGATGAGTTTCTGGATTAATAGTCTAATATTCTGGGGACCCAGTACAAATCCCACCATGGCAGATGGTACAGTTTGAATTCAGTAAAGAATATCTGAAATTAAGAAATCTACCAGTGATGTTGAATTCTATTTTTGATTGTCGGAAAACTAATTTGGTTCACTAAAGTTCTTCAGAGAAGGTAATCTGCCATCCTCACCTGTCTGGCCTACATTTGACTCAAGACCAACAGTAATATAACTGATTCTCAACTGCATTCTAACGTGGCCTAGCAAACCATTCAGTTCTATGAATTGATATGAAGTCTCAACAAAGAAATGAAACTAGACAGACTATTTGCCATTGACTTGGGCAGTGGGTGAGACAACAGTAGAAACAGATCTGTTGACATTGCAAAGTCCTCCTCACTGATAGCTGGGAGGGTAGTGCCAAAATTGGGAGAGCTGTCTAATGGACTAGTCAAGCAACAGCCTGACATTATCTGTAAGGTATGATTCCATGAGTATAACTGTGTCCTAGACACCACCATCATCATCCCTGGAAATACCCTTTCCTACTGGCAAGACAGAAGCAGAATAAGTGGGGCACAGTGGCATGCAGTTAAGAGGGAGTTGACCTTGAGTCCTAAACATAGACTCTGGACCCCCTGAAGTCTTATGGTTTCAGGTTAAACATGGGCAAGGCAATCACCTGCTGGTTACCATGTCACATCTCTGTCAGCAGATGAATCAATATTCCTCCATATTCTACATTTGGAGGAAGCACTGAGGGTACAAAAGGCGCAAAATGGACTCTGGGTGGGGGATTTCAATATTCATCACAAAGTGTGGCTCGGCAGCTGTTGGAGCTGGTCAGATGGTAAAGGGTATAGCTGCTAGATGGGCTCTGTTGCAGGTGCTAAGGACCAAAAAGGGGAAAAACATACTTGACCTCATCTTCACCAGTCTACCAGTTGCAGATACATATTGGTAAGTGACCATCTCACAGTCCTTGTGGAGAGAGTACCTCCATTGTGTTGCATGGGACAGATTTCAAAACGATCTAGCAACTCGAGGTTAGGCCTCCATGAGGCACTATGGGCCATCAACAGCAGCAGGGTTCTGTAACCTCATGGGCCAGCATATCCCCACTCAACCATTACCATTAAGCCAGGGGCTCAATCTTGGTTCAATGGAGACTACAGCAGGGTATGCCAGGAGTAGCAGTAGGTATTGCTAAAGATGAGGTGTCAAACTGGTGAAGCTACCAAATAGAACTACTTGCATTCCAAACAGCGTAAAGCAGCAACTGATTGAGCTAGACGATCCCACAACAAACTGCTCAGATCTAAGCTCTGTAGTTCTGTCACATCCAGTCATGAATGATGGTGGACAATAAAATCATTCACTGGAAGTGAAACCCTTGACATCAAGATCGACCAAGTGTGTCAATAAGAAGCCCTAGTAAAACTGTAATCAGCGATTATTAGGGACAAGCTCTCCACTGGTTAGAGTTAGACCTAGCACATAGGAAGATGATCATAGTTGTTGTAAGTCATTCATCTGATAGACTCATGCAGCATGGAAACAGGCCCTACGGCCCAACTTGGCCATGATGATCAGATTTCCTAAACTAAACTCGTCTTATTTTCCTGCATTTTACCCATATTCCTCAAAATCTTTCCTTGATATGAACCTTTCCAAATGTCTTTTAAATGTTGAAATTGTACCCACCTCTACCATGTCCTCTGGCAGCTTATTCCATACACAAACCACCCTCTGTGTGAAAAAGTTGCCTCTGAGGTCCCTTTTAAGTCTTTCTCATCTCACCTTTAAAGCTATGTCCTGTAGTTTTGGATTTCGCCTTACTCCGGGGAAAAGACCTTTGCTGTTCACCTTATCCATGCCCCTCACTCATCATTTTACGAACTTCTATTAGGTCACAGCTCAGCTTCCTACACTCGAGAGAAAATGTTCCAGCCTATCCAGCCTCTCCTTATAACTCAAACTTTCCAGTCTCAGTAACATCCTTGTGAACCATTTTTGCACCCTTTAAACTTTAATAACATCCTTCCTATAGCAGGCTGACAGGAACTGTACACAATACTCTAAATGTGGCTTTACCAATGACCTGTACAGCTCTAACATGATGTCGCAACTCCTGTATTCAGTACTCTTACTAGAACATCTCTACAGGAGTTCCTCAGGTGTAGTGTCCTCAGCCCAACTGTCTTCAGCTATTTCATCAATGACCTTCCCTCCATTATAAGGTCAGAAGTAGGGATTTTTGCCAATGTTCAGCTCCACTCATGACCCCTTGGCTACTAAAGTAGTTCAAAGATTTGGACAATATCAAGGCTTGGGCTGACAAGTCACAAGTAACATATGCCAGGCAATGACCATCTCCAATAGGAGATAATCTAATCATCACCCCCTAACATTCAATGGTGTTAATATCACTGAGTCCTCCACCATCAACACCCTTGGGGTTATCATTGACCAGAAACCTAAATAGACTCACTGCATAAGTACAGTGGCTAGAACAGCAGGGCAAAGGCTAGGAATACAGCAGCGAGTTAACTCACCTTCTGATGTCCTCAGCTGAGAATGTGTTGCTGGAAAAGCGCAGCAGGTCAGGCAGCATCCAAGGAGCAGGAGAATCAATGTTTCGGGCATGAGCCCTTCTTCAGGAATCTGATGTCCACAATCTACAAGGCACAAGTCAGGGAGTGTTTTGGAATACATTCCCCACTTCCTGAAATTGTGCAGCCTGATCAACACTCAAGAAGCTTGACACTATCCAGGCCAAAGCAGCCTGTTTGATTGGCATCACGTCCAAGAGCATCCACTCCCTCTGCCAGCGCTCAGTAGGAACAATGTGTATTATCTACAAGATGCACTGCAGAAATTCACCAAAGGTCTTTAGAGAGCACCTTCCAAACCCACAACTGCTTTCATCTAGAAGGACAAAGGCAGCAAATAAATGGGAACACCAACACCTGCAAGTTCCACTCTAAGCCACTCACCATCCTGACTGGGAAATATATTGCCATTCCTTCACTGTCTCTGCATCAAAATCCTGGAAATACACCCCAAAAGGGCATTGTGGGTCTACCTACAACACATGGACTGCAGCAGTTCAATTAGGCAGCTCAGCATCACCTTTTTGAGGGGAACTAGAGATGGGCGATTAATGCTGGCCCACCCAGCGATGCCCATGTTCCACAAGTGAACATTTTTAAAAAAGCACTGATGCAATGGGTGCAGTTCCAAGTTGATGGTTGGACTATTTTTGACTCCCATTTGGAAGAAACATGTCACGTAGAATGTCTGTGTTAGTCCTGATGTGTTTATTAGACACAGTGCTGATCTCTGTCCACCAATTATTGAACAAGAATCATAGCTTGTACTGCTGATTAAGACACTACTATTTATTTTATCCAGCTTTCACTCTCTTTGTTGAAAATTAAAAATGTGCTTGAGGAAAGGAGAGGAGATGAAAAAACACATGGCTATTTCGATTCGTTGTAGATCAAATATCATTTAAACAAGCAACTGCTTCATTGCAGACTTTGGGATTGCCTATACCCTGCCAAATTCTTTGAACAAAACTGGCATTGCTAAATTGTTAAATGACCCTTCTGAAATTGCTTCTGAAAGTTGCTTCGTACACAAGGAAGATCAGTCTGCTTCTTTCAAAAATAACATGCTATGCAGCTTTCCTTTGAAGTTTATTCATAAATTAACAGTAGTATCTTTGATGTAACTAAAAGTTGAATGTTCTAAAGAAGGATCACTGGACCCGAAATGTTAACACTGCTTTTTCTCCACAGATACTGCCGGACCTGCAGGGCTGTTTTGATTTTATACTGAATATTGTTTCCTTGGCTTGTATATTTTCTTCCTGTTGAATAATTATTCATTGTGGCCATTGTGAAGCATTTTTACTGCTTACTATATTTACTACTTTTGGAGGTGTTTTATAGGCCATTACGGCGCGTGCTGATGTTGTTCTTTATGCAGCCAAAAAGGCATCATGATTTGGGCCAAATCATCTGCCAGCTATGTATTTATTTATTTATCTATTCAGTTGTGGGCCATGGGCATGTTGGCTGGTCAGCATTTATTGCCCATCCCTATTTGCCCTTGAGAAGATGGTGGTAAGCTGTCTTCTTGAACCATTGCAGTCCACCTGCTGTGGGTTGACCCACAATGCCATCAGGGAGAGAATTCCAGGATTTTGATCCAGCGACAATGAAGGATCGATGATGTACCTTCAAGTCAGGATGGTTATTGGCTTGTTGATGAACTTGCAGGTGGTGGTGTTCCCATGCATCTGCTGCTCATGTCCTTCTAGATGGTATTGGTCATGGGTTTGGAAGGTGCTGTCTGAGGATTTTTTGTGAATTTCTCGAGTGTATCTTGTAGATGGTACACACTGCTGCTACAGAGTGGATGTTTGTGGATATGATGGTTGGACTATTTTTATCCTGGTTGATTTGTCCTGGATAGTGTCAAGCTTCTTGAGTGTTGACCGAGTTGCACCCATCCAGGCAAGTGGGGAGCATTCCATCACACTCCTGACCCGTGCCTTGTAGATGGTGGACTGGCTTTGGGGATAAAATGTGTTGCTGGTTAAAGCACAGCAGGTCAGGCAGCATCCAAGGAACAGGAAATTTGTCGTTTTGGGCCAGAGCCCTTTATCAGGAAATTCCTGATGAAGGGCTCTGGCCCGAAATGTCGAATTTCCCGTTCCTTGGATGCTGCCTGACCTGCTGTGCTTTAACCAGCAACACATTTTCAGCTCTGATCTCCAGCATCTGCAGACTTCACTTTTTACTGGCTTTGGGGAGCCAAGATATGAGCTATGTGCTACAGTATTTTGAGCCTCTGACCTGCTTTGTAGTCATTCTATTTCCAAGGTTAAACCTAATAGAATTGAGTGCAGCAATTTCAGAAGGAAACACAGTTTATAGTGAGAGGAGCAGATTAGATTAGGTTAGATTAGATTCCCTACAGTGTAGAACCAGGCCCTTCCACCCAACAGGTCCACACCGACCCTCCGAAGAATAATCCACCCAGGCTCATTTTCCTACATTTTACCCCTGACTAATGCAACTAGGAGAAAGTGAGGACTGCAGATGCTGGAGATCAGAGTTGAAAAATGTGTTGCTGGAAAAGCACAGCAGGTCAGGCAGCATGATTCTCCTGCTCCTTTGATGCTGCCTGATCTGCTGCGCTTTTCCAGCAACACATTTTTCATCCCTGACTAACGTACCTAACACTATGGGCAATTTAGCATGCCAATTCACCTAACTTGCACACTTTTGGATTGTGGGAGGAAACCCATGCAGACACTGGGAGAATGTGCAAACTCCACCCAGACAGTTGCCCAAGGCAAGAATCGAACCCGGGTCACTGGTGGTGTGAGGCAGCAATACTAACCACAGACCTCACCGTGCCACCCACTTAAG
The DNA here is from genome assembly GCF_020745735.1 of Hemiscyllium ocellatum. Taxonomy (NCBI): domain Eukaryota; kingdom Metazoa; phylum Chordata; class Chondrichthyes; order Orectolobiformes; family Hemiscylliidae; genus Hemiscyllium; species Hemiscyllium ocellatum. The sequence goes on from NC_083406.1 coordinate 91,574,852, forward strand.
ATCATTTAAGATGGCTGATGATAGTTGAAACTCCAATTTTGATTAGAACTATTTTGCACACATAGAGACTAAACACTGACCAGGAGGGAGTGGGCCAGCTGCTTTTTCATTCTGATTTCTTAACTTCTCTGAGTCAGCGGCCTGTGAGTGGCAAAGTTGTGAAATTAAGATTCTAAGCTCCTCACACAGCATTGCTATTAAATATCATTAAAAAATTTTCCATACACATGGGCCAGAAAATTATTTACAGGGGCTGAGAGGACAAATCAAACTAATTGCTCATCCCTCAAGGGGAATGGGTGAGCAGTTTATTGTGGTTGGCAAGGCAATGTGGCAATTTGAGTGGTATTGATTGAGAGCTCCCTGTAACAGCAGAGAAACATTATCTGTGGCTAGCTCAGTAACTATCAAAATGGAACTGAATTAATAAGGTTTCATTGGTCAAATCAAACTCATATTTACAGGTTTTCCATTAATCCAAATCCACAGTTGTTAGGAGTATTGCACCTTTCATTATTTAACAATTGGGAAGTGGGTGTTTCAGTAAGTTGATGAAATCTGCTGCTTTAACTGTTTGCTACTGTTTAATATTTTCTTTATTTTAGACCAATCTATAGAATTATGCCTAAACCACCAGGTTTCATTAGGAATTGGGCAAGAGAGAATCATGTTCAATAAGCAAATTAATATAGGAGGTTTATTCAATCCTGAAAAACACTACTGTACCAGGTATTATACTTGGCTTACGTTCAGTTTATCAGAAGTGAGGATTTAACAAGAGTCCCTTTTATAACTGAGTACGTGAGAAATAATTAATGTAGTTCAATAATATAAACAACCAGTTCTATTTATTAATTAGTTTATTAATTGCAAACTGTCTTAAGTTTCCATTTGATTTAATACAGAAAGTTTACCTCTGTTCTTGCAAAATGTAAATGCCTATTATACAGTTTATCCTCAGAGCATTTGAAGTCCTTTAGTCATGTTGTTTTATGACTACATTGATAACTTTGGGTTGAAGACAAACTGATTGAGGAGATGGTAATGTCGAGAACTAGTTTCATATTTAGGCTCCTTTAGAACTCCATTTATTGCACATTAACATGAAAGAAATACAACTTTGAGATATACCAGGCTTTAATCTTACTGTTACGTTATTAAAAGTTTTTTTTTGTACGTGTGTTTCTCGCTGGTTATTTCTCACACATTCAAACTAACTCCACCCACAGTGTGCCATTGATGTGTAGTGTGGAGCAAATCCGTGATATCTTTGCAAAGTTTCTTTAGTATCCTAAGTCTTTCCACAGCAGAGGCCATCTTTGTGAAGGGAGCACAGGGCTCCTTTTGTATGTTTAGGGGGTTTTCTTGCTGGATTTCCTTAAAGTGAGATCAATTTGGCAGTATTTGGAGAACAGCCTCCCAACAGGTTGCCTCATGGTTTTGTTTCCTGACCTAATTGAGCGTAACTGTGGGTTCTCTGCTGTAGGCTCGGTCATAGGGCTGACAGCTCTACTCTGCAGCCTTATTGAGAGAGGTCCCCTTGCAGGCTTGCACAAAACCAAAGATGCTCTAAGGATGGAGTGGAAACCAAAGGATCCACTGAGTTGGTCTCGGCAAAAATTGTGATCTTTCATGTTCATTGGCCTGTTATTAATGAATGGTGCCACTGGATCTGATGGTCACCTCTGTTTAGCTAATGACGGTGGGAAAGGGCTTACTCCGCTGTCAACAAGTTATTGTTGAGGCCACACCAGACCTACAAAGGGGCCTTCACCAGCAAAATTAGCTCTGTGGAGCCAGTTACCAATCTGATTATCATCTCCAGGAAAATTCCCTGGCAACAACACTGAAGAGCCATCACCTGCCACCAAGTTTTCCTTAGCACAAGGCTGGGAAAAGCCAGCCCATATATGGCAATGATTAAAGACAATAGTTTTCTTTGAAAGTTGTTCATCTAAAATTTAAAAGGGACCTAAGGGGCAACTTTTTCATACAGAGGGTGGTGTGTGTATGGAATGAACTGCCAGAGGAAGTGGTGGAGATAATTACAACATTTAAGAGGCATCTGGATGTGTATATGAATAGGAAGGATTTAGAAGGATATTGGCCAAGTGTTGGCAAATGGGACTAGACTAGGTTAGGATATCTGGGTGGCATGGATGAGTTGGACTGTTTCATGTTGAATATCTCTATGACTCTATAACAATTATCCAGCAGGAATTTCCTAGGCTTATTCCTAAATACTAATCTACTATAATACAAGAGAATTGTAACAGTTTTGAAATTCAGGACTAAATTAACTCAAGGGCAAAGAAATGGTGCTTTGTTATAGGATGCTTTTTGTTTTCATCTATTTGGGGTACCTGAGTTGCCAGCATAGTATTTTAGTGTGATTGAGAAACCTTATCCACCAATCATTCTCATTGGTAATTCTAAATTACTATGTAATGACTGTCTCATTTTATTTTCTGTAGATTTTATTTTGGACTGAAATGGAAAGAGGACTGTTTAAAATGAAGAATTGCGGAACGAATTGTTGAAATTTTAAAAACAAGTTATTGAAGTTACTGAAACTTATTGTGTGCGATATTGTTTTTAATGGTATTTGGGCAACTGAAGGAACATGCCTGGGGTAGTAAAGAGTGGAGAGCATTCCTTTGTAGTGCCATGGAATCCACCTGAAGACTACGGGACTTCAATTTCATACCTCACACAATAGATGACATTCCAAACAAATGTATCATTCCTTCAATACCATACTGATTGTCTGGACTCACTTCCGTTATACATTTCTGGATCTAAGATGATCGAATGTTGTTTTGGTAGGTAACACTCATTTCTGAGGGAAAAGAATATAACACAGTTGACTTGGTTATAGCAACACAAACTTAATCTGAGGAAGTTGATGCCAATTACTGCAAAATTGGACGTTGTCAGCATTCTTAAACCTTGAATCAATGATAATAAAGAAAAACATACCACCTTGTAAAACAAAGCAAAACATTGGTGAAAATAACATTTGTAGAAAATACTTTGAACCATATTGAAATTGACTAATTTGAAGGACCCAAAATGTACAGGAAAATGAAATTTCTTCATTTTTAAAACAAAAATGAATTGACATTTCTGTAAACCACAGTGCTGATAATGTAATTACAGCTCGTTTGTGTGGGCGAAAAGTTCATTTCAAGGAAATATTGATTCTTAAAATTGATTGCAAGTATTTGGTAAATATAATGGTGCTTAAAAGTCTATTCCAACCAAACGTGTATTGACACAGAGTAGAACATTTGATGAGCCTTTCTAAATTTTAGGGTAGAGTACATCTGTCTAAAAGTCATAAACAGATAAATAACAGGTTTATGAAATGTCGTTTTAGAATTGTCACAGTATTAATTTGAAGATGAAAGTACTTGTAGGATGGGCCATGATATTTACTGGAGTGGGATAATGAAATGGATGAAGGAGTTCTTGTTTGGAATTTCCCAAATGCAAAGGAGTGTGTGAATTCATAATGACTTTGATGCTGGGCTTGGCTTCCACCACATTGGTAACTGCTGCTTGAGAAGAGATTATGAGAAATGGTGGGTATATTAATGGTTAGGATGTTATCACAGCAAGTTTGGGATTAGTATTGGAGGAAAATTGGGACAAAATTCTCCATTGGCTGAGGTCATTCCTAACATCAATACAAATTGATTTAGTTGAATATAGACAATCATCTCACTGCCAATCTGGCTCTATGAGAATTCTTCAGGAAAGAATCATCAGTGACCTTTCTTTCATCATAAGGTTAGATTCTGTGATTCTATGAACTTCCTTTCATCACCAATATTTGCATAGTAATCAGTGCGATCCACAACAAGGCAAATTATGTAGTGATTTGTGCCTACATACACTAGGGCCTGGACAGCAGTCAGTCTTGGGCTACTAATTAGTAATGTTTATACAACCCTTCAAAGTTCAACTTTCCTGAGATCTGGGAAACTCAGCCACCCACCACTTAGTCTCAAATAGAGATAAAAAATTATTCCCTTGTTTCATGAAAATAGCCAATATTTAATATTAATAAAAATATTCATTCTGGGAAGCTAATCTGATCATTGGAAGCTCCCATTCTCTCTCTCTTAGAAAAGAAGTGGATAGGTTGATTTCAGAAATGACATTATTTAAGTTCTTGGGTTTAAGATATAATTCTAATAGAGGTGCAAGAACAGAGAGCCCAGCTATATATGTGCACAGGTCTTTGAAAATGGTAAGACTGGTGAAGAGAGCAGTTCATAAAGCATACAGTAGTCTTGAATTTATTAATAGACGCATAGAGTATTAGAGCAAGTGATGTTGAACTTGTATCAGATGCTGGTTAGACCTCAGACCATAGAATTCCATTGAGGAATATCAGAATTATTGTGCTTTAAGGAGAATTTGACAGTATTGTTTTAGAAAATAATTGAAAGTGAAAACCACAAAATGTGCTTGCATTTTCCTCATTTCTTTCTCTTTCCACTACTTTAGAATCCCGACAGTGGAGAAAGAATATTGTGTACAGTTGTCGCACCATATCATAGGAAAGATGCAAATGTATTGGAGAGACAGCAGAATGATTTACAAGAATAGTTCCAGGAATGAGAAGCTTCAGTTGTGAGGATACATTGAAGACATTGGGGCTGTTCTCTGGGGAGAGAAGAAGGCTGAGAGGAGATTTTATAAGAGGTTTTCAAAATAATGAGCAGACTGGATAGAACAGACAGGGAGAAACAGCTCCTCTGGAAATATGGTGAAGTCTGGTTCAATGGAGGCATTGAAAAAGACATTTGATCATAATTTGAATAGAAATGGTGTGCTGGGATATGGGGAATGAGGGAATAGAATCAGTGCTGTGCAGGCCCAAAGTGCTGACTGGCCTCCTTCAGCACTGTAACAATTCTGTGATTCTGTGAAGTTTCTAATTAGCCCTAAGATACCAGTTTTGGGGTTAAATGATCTCCATGTTGTTAGTTTAGCTCTCAGTTAAATTATTCAATTACACAATTATACACAGTGTACACCTCCAAGTGAACATTCAGCTTTTGTTTTAATTATCAGCTTTAGTAATAATCTGAATAATAATTAAATCATTACAATTATGCAAATGCATATAAGGCTACGGGCCAGGTTTTGGGAAATGGAATCAGAATAAATGGATGTTTTTTTTAACCAGCACAGATGGACTGACGGGCTTTTTTCTGTACTATGGACCCTATGACTCTAAAGTAGATGACATTATTGAAGAAAACCCCACCTTAATATGTTTTAGTAATTCTCATACATTTAGAAATGATGTGATTACATAAAATCTAATCAGAACAAAATTCTTTCCATGACCAGGCATTGGTATCGGTGGCTATACGTTTCAAATATTCCAGCAACCTGGTAGGCAGTCTTAACCTGGTGCAGGGGTTGCCTTGTCCCAGAGGATGGTCTCGGTTGGTGGCCTTCTCCCAGCATGAAGGGCTTCTGCAGTGGTGGCTTCTGGTTATTCTAGCGTTCATTATTTTAATCGGCTTTCCCTGAACTGAAATTGATCTGAGATTAACTTTGCTTTAATTTTTACTTTTTTCTTCTTGGCTATGACTTATGTCATTAATACAGGTGTCACAGCATGGCTACTTGGAAAATGTTTCACTATTTAAGCAGATTATTTCATAACTTTACATTAACTGTCAACTAAAGAATGATAATTGAAAAACAAAAAATTCAGATGCTGGGAACCTGACCAAAAGCAGAACAGACCTAGCAGCATAAAGTCATTGAGTCATATAGCACCAAATCAGACCATTCGGCCTAACAAGTCATTGCCAACCAGGTTTCCTAAACTGAGCCACTCTCATTTGCCTGCATTTGGCCCATATCCCTCTAAACATTTCCTATCTATGTACCTGTCCATATTTTAAGTCTTGTTACTCACCTCTACCACTTCCTCTGGCAGCTCTTTCTACATATACACCACCATTTGTGTGAAGAGTTGCCCCTTAGGTTCCTTTTAAATCTTCCCACTGTCACATTAAATCTATGTCCTCCAGTTTAGGACTCTCCTACCTTGGGGAAAAGACTGTGGCTATTCACCTTATCTATGACCCTTATTTTATAAATCTCTAAAAGGAAGGAAAAACGTCCCAGCCTATCAAGCCTCTCCTTGTAACACAAGCCCTCCTGTCTTTGCAATATCCTTGTAAGTCTTTTTTGGACCCTTTTCAATTTAATAACATCCTTCCTATAACAGAGTGATTGCAACTAGCAGTACTCCGAATGTGGCCTTACTAGTGGAGAGAAAACAGAGTTAATGTTTTGGCTCCAATAACCCTCCTTTAGAATACAGAGTAATAATCATTATGTTATTGTTAGACAATAAGACCATAAGAAATAGGGACAGGAGTAGGCCATTTGGTCCTTCAAGTCAACATTCCTGTCTTTTTCCTGTTACCCTTAATTCCTCTTCTGATCAAGAATCTATATTTCTCAACGTTAAATATGGACAAGGATTCTGCCCCCAACAGTTCTCTGTTGTAAGGAGTTCCAGAGACACTCAATCCTTGAAGAGAATAAATTCCTCCATATCTCAGTCTTAAATTGGTGCCCCCTTATTCTGAGACTATACTGTCTGGTACTGCACTCTCTCCGGTGGGCAACATCCCTCTCAACATTTACCCTGTCAAGCCCATTGAAACATAGAGGATTCTTAATGAGGTCACCTCTCATCTTTCTAGACTCCAGGGTGTAGATTGCCAACCTGTTTAGCCTTGGCTCATAAGACAACCCCCTCCATACCAGGGATCATCCTGGTGAATATTCTCTGAACTGCCTCCAATGAAATGATGTCCCTCCTTCAGTAAGGAGAGCAAAACTGCTCACAGTACTTAAGATGTAGTCTCATCTGTGCCTTGTCCAGTTGCAGCAAGTCTTCTCTACTCTTATACTCTATTCGCCTTGAATTAAAGACCAACATTCCAGTATCCTTCCTGGTTAGCTGCTGCACCTGTGTGCTAACTTCTCCTGTTTTGTGCATTCTTATCCCCAAGTCCCTTTGTCTTGCAGTTTTCTTCAGTTTTTCTCCATTTAAATAATATTCTGTTCTTCCGTTCTCCCTTCCAAAATCACCAACTTCAAGTTTTCCTATATTATGCTCTCCTTGCCACACTTTTGCTCATTTACATAACCTATCAGCATCCCTGTAAAATTTTTTAGATTCCTCTCACAATCTGTCCTTCCACCTATTTTATGTCATCTGCATCTACTATTTCTGTCACTAACTCTTTTAGGATCCTAGGATGCAAGTCATCAGGGATGGTTGCCTTTAGTCCTATTAGTTTGTCTGATACTACTTCTTTTGTTACAGTGGTGATACTTACTTCCTCCCCTGTATTCTTTAATATTAATGGAGTGTGAGGAGTATCTTCCACTGCAAAGGCTAATGCAAAATATCCGTTCAATTCATCTGCCATTTCCCTGTTCCTCAAAACCATTTCAGCGATTCAATTTCTAAGGGGCCTATATTCAGTTTGACTTTGCTGTCCTTTTTATAAATTTAAAGAAGCTCTTATTGTCAGTTTTTATGTTCCTCACAAGTTTGCCTTCATATCCATTTCCATTTCTTTATTACCTTTTGTGTCCTCCTTTGCTGGCGTGTATGCTTTTTCTTTCAACTTAATACACTCCTTAACTTCTTCGGTTAGCCATGATTAGTTTATTTGTCTCTTAGACTCGTTCTTACTTACTGGGATGTATTTTGCTGAGAGTCATAATTACATCCTTAAATGTCAGCCATTGCTTGCTTACTGTCATTCCTACTCATCTATCTGCCCAGTTCACTTTAGCTAACTCTATCCTTATTTCATTGTAATTCCCTTTATTTAAGTTAAACACAGTTGTTTTCAACCCAAGTTTCTTACCATCGGACTGAATATTAAATTCTATCATGGTATGATCACTACTTCCTAGGGGATCTTTTACTCAGAGGTCACTTAAACCTGAACCATTACCTATTATCAGGTCCAAGATAGTCTGCTCCCTGATTGGGTCCATGACATATTGCTCTAGGAAAGTATCACTAATGCACTTTATGAATTCATTGTCATAGGTACGCTTTTCAATTTGATTAACCCAATCAACATAAAGATGAAAGTCACCCATAATTATTGCTGTTTTTACATGCTGCTAATATTTGTTCATTTATAGCCTTTCTCACACAATGGCTACTGTTGGGATTCTCTGCATTACTTTTAAAAATGTCTTATTTCCCTTGATTTTTTTCACCTCCACCCACCCAAATGGACACAATATCCTCTGAGCCTAGATCATTTCTCAAAGCTGTCGTCTTTTCATCTCTTATTAACAGTGTTGCATTTTAGTAAGGCAAACCAGAGCAGGACTTACAACGTTAATATTAGGGCCCTGGGGAGTGTTGACAAACAGAGAGACCAAGTGATGCAGGTACATAGTTCCTTGAAAGTGGTGTCACAGACAGAATGATGGAGAAGGTGTTTGGCACACTTGCATTCATTGGTCAGAGCATTGAGTACAGGAGTTGGGACATCATGTTATGGTTATACGAGACATTGGTGGGGCCACGTTTGGGAGTACTGTGTACAATTCCGGTCACTCTGCCTTTGGAGGTATGTTATTAAACTGGAAAGGATGCTAAAATGATTTACAAGGACGTTACTGAAAATGGAGTGTTTGAGTTATAAGGAGAAGCTGGGCAGGCTGGGACTTTTTTTTCCTGGAGCATAGGAGGTTGAGGATGACCTTTTATAGAAGTTTTTTTAAATCATGAGGGGCATAAGTAAGGTCAATAGCTAAGGTCTTTTTCCCAGGGTAGAGGAGCCCCCCAATAGAGGGCATATGTTTAAGGTGAGAGGGGAAATTTTACATGGGACCTGAAGGCAACCTTTGCACACAGAAGGTGGTGCATATACAGATTGCTGCCAGAGAAGTTGTAGGGGTGAGTACAACTACAACATTTAAAGCATATTTGGACAGGTATATGGATAGGAAACATTTAGGGGAATATTGAACAAATACAGGCAAATGGGACTAGTTCAGTTTAGGAAACCTGGTTAGCATGGATAAGTTAGACTGAAGAGCCTGTTTCCATGTTGTGTGACTCTAGTGCTACCTCCCCACCTTTTCCATCCCTCTTGTCTTTTTGAAAGGTCAAATATTCTTGAATGTTAGTTATGACCTCCTTATAACCATATTTCTGTAATAACTATGAGATTTTATTTATTTACGTCAACTTGTGTTGTCAGCTTGCCTGCCTTATTCCAGATGCTTTGTGCACTAGGATACAAAGTCATTGTACTTGTTCTATTATCAAATTTCCCGATGTCTGAATGGTTTCTGGATACGATATAATATTTACACGTTTTGTCCTTTCCTTTTATTTTCTGATAACAGTCAACCCCTCATCTGTAATCCTACCATTATACGATAATTCACCAAATAACAATGCCCTTTAACTGATTTTTAAATCATTGCTATCTTTACTTTAATCTACCTCTGCACATCTGTTATTGAAATCCATCCTCACACGGATCATCAAATTTCCACTGAAAAGCAGATTCATTTGATGCTAAAAATATCTCCAGTACATTTCCGTCATACATTCAGAGATTGATGGGATTAGGTTTCGTTAGTGTACAGGGAAAGATTTCTAAAACAAGCGCACAGGTCAGCAATGAAAAGAAGGGCAATCCCTTCCCTCTGAAGTATGAATATCACTGATGCATGAAAAGTTCAAACAAACCCTGTCGGATACAATGCATTTAGTTTAATCAACAATAAACACATTTCAATCAGGGCAAGTCAAATTTTAGCATGAGATGATGGATAATTTGACAAATAGCTATCTAATCCAGAAATAAAGTTACTTCACTTGAAACAATTTTTGCTTCTTAAAGATTCTTTGGAAATAAATGAAGATGTGGAGGCTGCACATTCATTGCCCACTGTGCCAGCATTTTAACAAATTAGCTATTTTCACCCCCATGTCCTTAGTGTCTAATCATAGGTTGAATTCTATTTTGAGCAGGTCGTAGCGGTCTTGAACTAAGCCTTTACTTGACTGGAAACTCTTCAATTATGTCATTCTGAGAGGATGAGGTATGTCTGGCTGGTTACCATCTTGCATCCAGCAGTATTGTCTGTTGCTCCACACAAGATATAAATGAGATTCCCAAAAGGGCAGCCTTGTCTTGCCTCTTGCATTGATATCCATCCAGATCTCTTAAATTGTATGTTAGCATAATTCCTCACACATTTAAGGATCATCCAACAAATGTTGTCCAGTTGCAGAATCTCTGTTAGATATTTTGCAAACGCAGGCCGGTTGGGTACAGTTAGCAACTTGGCCATTGCGAACTGTCAAAGGGATATGCTACCAGTCTTTGGGATGCATAGCTCACACACCTGGCGTCACATTGGCACTGACATTCATAGACCATATCACCCATTTGTGTGACAGGCAAAATGTCAGTGTTTGTAAAACTTGCAACACAATGTATAGCATTAGATATGACCCTGCAACTGGACAAAATCTGGTGGATGATTATTGCAAGAAATTAGGCTGTGAAGCAATTTGAGATAGCCATTTGGGTTTGCAGTGTACTAGAGGCTATGTAAATTAATACAATGCATTCTGTTCTTTGCAGACAGAAAGAAAATGTTCATGCACTGTGCCTGTTACAACTTATCAAATAGATAACAGCCAATCAGTTCTCAAATTCATTGCTCAGGATAATATCCTGGCCAATCAGAGTCAAGCTGCTTGCTTTAAAATTTAACAAAGCCTGACTGTTAACTGTCAATCAGTATTCATGGGTGCATTTCCCATGGCAATACTTCAGATAATCAGAATCCACTTGCTAGCCAATCAACACTCTCTTTTCCTGCAGTATAAATGTTAGCATTTTTGCAAAATGTCCTGATGAGTGCAAAATGAAAGTTCTGTACTATCATAAGGCTACTTACCCAAATTTTCTTTGTAGCCTCCTTTCATTCTCTTCATAGCTAACTTTCCCCTCTGTCTTTGTGATCAGCAAATTTGGGAACAATAACTTCAGTCCCTTGATCAAAATCTTTTATGTAGATTATAAACAGTTAATATCCTAGCATTGATCCTCTGACACTCTTCCTATTCAAAATGTCTGTACAATCCTTTTTTTTCTAGCTAGCTTATTTTTGTATTCAAAGTTTTACCTTCTTCTAAATCTCCTGTAAACTCACGATGCTAATAGCGAGGGAGAGATTTCAAAATGTATAATCATTCTTTTAGCTGATGCTGAATCAAAATCTTGGAACTCCCTCCCTAATGGCATTGTTACCTTAACCTAATGGACTGAGTGGGTCAACAAGGCATCTCACCACCAACATTTTCTCAAGCGTAAATGGGGATGGGCAATAGGAGCTGGCCCAGTTGGTAATGCCCCCATAACATGAATGAATAAAAAAGATAAACTGAGATGTTAATAGAGTAAAGGCCAGAGAGGGTAAGAGTTCTTGGAATTTGAGTATGAAAATTTTCATGAGACATATGTTTCCGGTCCAGTGAGAAAGGAGACAGTCAGACCGAGTTCCTGGGATTGATATGCTCCAGGTGGAGCAATTGTCTGTTGGAGAACCCTTACAGTACAGTGATCATTGTATCACAACGTTTACAGTCGTAGAGTCATAGAGCTGTACAGTATGGAACACGCCCTTCGGTCCTACGTTTCTATGCTGACCAGCTGGGACTAGATTAATCTAGTCCCATTTGCCAACATTTGGCCCATATCCCTTTATTCCTTTCCTATTCACATATCCATCCAGATGTCTTTTAATTTTGAATTGTACCAGCTCCACCATTTCCTCTGGCAGCTCATTCCATACACGCAGCATCCTCTGCATGAAAACGTTTCCCTTGGGTTCATTTTAAACCTTGCCCCTCTCAGCCTGAACCTCTGCCCTCTAGTTTTGGACTCCTCCATCCTGGGAAAAATACCTTGTCTATTTACTCTATCCATGCGCCTCATGATTTTGTAAGGTCACCCCTCAGTCTCTGACGCTTCGGGAAAATAGCCTTAGCCTATTCTTCCTATAGCTCAAATCCTTCAACCCTGGTTACATCCTTGTAAATCCTTTCTGGACCCTTTCAAGTTTCACAACATCCTTCCTATAGCATGGAGACCAGAACTGCACACAAGTATTCCAAAAGTGGCCTAACCAATGTCCTGTACAGCCGCAGCATGACCTTCCAACTCCCATACTCAATGCACTGACCAATAAAGGCAAGCATATCAAATGCTCTCTTCACTATCCTGTCTACCTGTGACTCTAGTTTCAACAAACTATGAACCTACACTCCAAGGTCTCTTTGTTCAGCAACACCCTCTAAGACCTTATCATTAAATGTATACGTCCTGTCCGGATTTGCTTTTCCAAAATGCAGCACCTCACATTTATCTAAATTGAACTCCATTTGCCACTCCTCAGCCCATTGATCTGTCTGGTCAAGGTCCTGCTGTAATCTGCGATAACCTTCTTTGCTGTCCACTACACCTCCAATTTTGGTGCCATCTGCAAATTTACTAACCATACCTCCGAGGTTCACATCCAAATCATTTATATAAATGATTAAAAGCATGAACCTAGCACTAATCCATGTGGTACACTGCTGGTCACAGGTATCCAGTCTGAAAAGCAACTCTCCACCACCACTCTTTATCTTTTATCTTCTAGTCAGTTCTATATTCACATGGCTAGTTCTCCCTATATTCCATGTGATCTAACCTTGCCAAGCAGTCTACCATGAGGAACCTTATCCAATGCCTTACTGAAGTCCATATGAATCACATTTCCTGTTTGGACCTTATCAATCCTCTTCTTTATTTCTTCAAAAAACTGTTAAGTTAGTGAGATATAATTTCTCATGCACAAAGCCATGTTGCTTATCCCTAATCAGTCCTGACCTTTCCAAATACATGTAAATCCAGTCCCTCAGGATCCCCTCCAACAACTTGCCCACCACTGATGTCATGCTCACCAGTCAATGGTTTCCTGGCTTTTCCTTACCACCTTTCTTAAATAGTGGCACCATATTAACCAACCTCCAGTTTTCTGGCACATCACCTGTGCCTATCAAATAATACAAATATCTCCGCAAGGGACCTATCTATTACTTCCCCAGCTTCCATGGAGTTCCAGGGTACACCTGATAGAGTCCTGTGGATTTGTCCACCTTTATGCATTTTAAGCCATCTAGCACTGCCTTCTGTCTAATATGGTCATTTTTCAAGACGTCACTATATATTTCCCCATATTCTGTATCTTCCATGACCTTCTCCATAGTAAACACTGATGCAAAATGCTCGTTTAATATCTTTCACATCTTCTGCAGTTCTACACGTAAGCAGCCTTGCTGATCTTTAAAGGATCCTATTTTCTCCCTTGCTACACTTTTGTCCTTAATGTATTTTTAGAATCCCTTTGGATTCTCCTTAATCCTCTTTGCCAAAGCTAAATGATGTCCTCTTTTTGCCCTCCTGATTTCCCTCTTTTTGGCTATAGAATGACATAAGGTATGTGATTTATGAATATTTTAATATCACTTATTTTTGGGTTTGGATTTTGAACTAGTGGTATGTGGAATTTGTTCTATGTGTATGAGGAAATTTAATGATTAACTTTTGGAGTCTGGTTTCAAAAATAAACTATGTGGGGGGAAAAGTTCCTGAGGTGGTAATCAGAATTTATTTGAGATAGTTTTGAGTTGGTAGAATTAACATTTTTCCTGCTTTCAGTTAGAAGGGCCAAGAATTAGATTTATTTTGCTTAGGGGAAACATCCATTGCTTAGAGGGTTTGGTTTAAGTTAACAGAGGTCCTGGATGAATTAGGCATAAGAACTGAGTTCTCCATGAGCAAGGACTTAGTTCTGAACATTTAGAAATAGGTAACTCAAAACAAGTTTAATTTGAAAGTTCCAGACTAGAAGTGTTTGGTTAGGACCTCTGAAGAAATCCAAGCTCTATTATATTGAATTGTAATGGAAAATTAACAAAATTAGCATTTACTGTGTAATCTGAAAGAGAATGCTTTAATAAATTTAATGGTTTGCTGAATCTTGCAGTCAAAGAGACAGCTTGGCTTTGCTGAACTTTGCAAACATTCAACCTGACCTTGCAAGCAGTCAAATTCAGCAAAAAGCTAAGGAAAACATAAAGACAGTTATGTCCACGTTAAGGGAATGAGAAAATAAGAGCTCGAATGTTTCCCAGCCCTTGTCCTTGAGCCTGTGATAAGAATAGTATAAAAAGAATATGTGAATTTTGTTCAGGGTCTTTAGACAAGGCGCCTTTGCCAAGTGTATCGACCCCCTGCATTTAGAGGTTAAAAAATAAAGCTTTTTCTTTGCTCTTGCTAACATTTGAGTCGTCTATTTAATTTCCACAACATGAATATTCAAGGTAAACAATGCCAGGATCTTAAGACTGGGAATTGAAAGCAACACAAGAGTACTGTAGGTGGGAGCGAAGGGAATTCTTTCTGGCATTTGAGTATCATAAATAAGTGCTGTTGACATAGATATTGTATTGTTTTGAAATCTTTAAAGTTGTGTTACATTTAAATAACTTGGCTTATTCTACTAAATCATATTTTCTTTTGTATAATAAACCTTTATTGTGAAATCTATGCAGGCAGCAATGCAAATTTTGTGTTTCAGTGAATATGAGTAAAAAGTGAGGTCTGCAGATGCTGAAGATCAGAGCTGAAAATGTGTTGCTGGTTAAAGCGCAGCAGGTCAGGCAGCATCCAAGGAACGGGAAATTCGACGTTTCGGGCATAAGCCCTTCATCAGCCCTTTCCTGATGAAGAGCTTATGCCCGAAACGTCGAATTTCCTGTTCCTTGGATGCTACCTGACCTGCTGCGCTTTAACCAGCAACACATTTTCAGCTTTCAGTGAATATGATTAATCAAGTCAGATTTCAGTCTGGGACTTGTCGATCAATAACGTCAGCTGAGATCATGACAATCATGACAACAATCAGGACAAGGAACAATCCAGATTAAGAATAATTAACTAGGGCAAAGCCAACTTCAGCCAACTAAGAATGGAGCTGAGCCAAATAAATTAACATCAAAAGTAAGTAGGAAAATCTATAATTGATCAATAAGCTACTTATTAAGAAGAGATGAATGACAGTAAAGGTATATTCCCACAAAGGGGACTGCAGGTCAAACTAATCCAGAGGCCCCTTGATGTTGAAAGTGATAGCGTTTAAGATAAGATAAATTGTGTTTATGACAGATGTCAGGTTTAAATATTAAAGATTTGAGGATAGGAGTGGAGAATGAGAAAGCAAATAAGAGACACAAAGAAAGAGTGCAGAAAGAAAGGAATATCTAATAGAATCTTTCCAGACTGCTATTATATCAGAATAGAAGCAGTAAAAATGTCATAAAAGGATGTATGCGGCCAATTGGGAACCAAAAACAAGATTTACACATGTAAGATGGCGGCATAGCTGATTTATGAAATGAATGCATGACACCTGTCTTTTCCAAGAAATATATTGCCCCCTCCCAAGACATACTCAAATAAATATTAATCAATATATTAACAGGATTTCAGTCTGAAAGGAAGAGGTACTGGATTGTTGCCTGTACGTGAAAATGATAAACCATGAGGAAATGAGACAATATATCTGAGAATATTCAGGGAAGTGATAATGCAAATTGGAGAAATAATTGCCATAACAATTTTTTCAATTTTCTTTAGACTGTAGGACTAGGAAAATGCAAATGTTATATTCTATTCAAAAATGAGAGGAAAGGATAAGCTTAGTATCTACAGGCAGTCACTTTAACAACTGGTGAACTTCTAGGAAAAAGTAATTCCGGACCAAATTAGTAGTCACTAGGCACAAAGATTACTTGCCACTTGTCAACTCAGAGTAAAAAATGAGGTCTGCAGATGCTGGAGATCACAGCTGCAAATGTGTTGCTGGTCAAAGCACAGCAGGCCAGGCAGCATCTCAGGAATAGAGAATTCGACGTTTCGAGCATAAGCCCTTCATCAACTCAGCCTGGATATTGTCCAGGTCTTGCCTTATTTGAAAACAGACTGCTGAACATTATGCAGTCATCAGTGAATATCTCCATTTCTGATTTTATAATGGAGGAAAGGTTATTGATGATACAGGTGGGACCTAGGACACTGTGCTGATAAACTTCTGCACTGATGTCCTGGATCTGTGATGGTTGATCTCCAATAACAACAACCCTTTGCCAAGTATGACTTCACCCAGTGGAGATATTGACTCAAGTTTTGCTCGGGCTCCTTGATGTCACACTCAGTTGAATGTGGCCTTGGTGTCAAGGGCTGTCATTATCACCCACCTCTGGAATTCGGTTCTTTTGTCCATGTTTGAATCAGGGCTGTAATGAGGTCAGGAGCTGAGTGGTCTCTGATATGAAGAGTTAAAAATCCTCCTGCCATTGCAATTCTGTAAGTCTCAGTTATAACCTAACAAATTCTTAACAATTAGCCTGTATTTTCCATTTAGATGCATACAGATCTGATGAGTATTTTCAACTTACTTTTATTCAATTATCCAAGAAGCAGTTAACTCACGAAGTATACTGGTTTTTTGGGATAGTTGGCAATATATTCTAAATGTCTCTAATAAGATTTAGCTATGTCTATAGCAGTTATATGTCATAATAAAAATATTAACATCTTTCGTGAAGCCTTTACAGTATCCTTTCATCAATACTCCTTCTGGATATTGTAGGGCTTCAATTCTGGATGTAGGTTTGCTCGCTGAGCTGGAAGGTTCATTTCCAGAGGTTTCATCACCCAACTAGGTAACATCTTCAGTGGGCCTCCGGGTGCAGCACTGTTGATGATTCCTGCTTTCTATTTATATGTTTGGGTTTCTTTGGGTTGGTGATGTCATTTTCTATGGTGAGGTCATTTTCAGTTCTTTTTCTCAGGGGGTGGTAGATGGGGTCTAACTCAACATGTTTGTTGATAGAGTTCCGATTGGAATGCCGTGCTTCTAGGAATCCTCAAGAGTGTTTCTGTTTGGCTTGTCCTAGGATGGATGTGTTGTCCCAGTCGAAGTGGTGTCCTTCCTTATCTGTATGTAAGGATACTAGTGAGAGAGGGCCATGTCGTTTTGTGGCTAGTTGATGTTAATGTATCCTAGTGGCTGGTTTTCTGCCTGTTTGTCCAATGTAGTGTTTGTTACAGTTCTTGCACGGTAATTCATAAATGACATTAGTTTTGCTTGTTGTCTGTATAGGGTCTTTAAAGTTCATTAGCTGCTGTTTTAGTGTGTTAGTGGGTTTGTGGGCTACCATGATACCAAGGGGCCTGAGTAGTCTAGCAGTCATTTCTGAGCTATTCTCCCCTACATGAAAGACATCTCAGAAATGACTGCCAGACTACTCAGACCCCTTGGCATCATGGTAGCCCACAAACCCACCAACACTAAAACAGCAGCTAATGAACTTGAAAGACCGTATACAGACAACAAGCAAAACTAATGTCATTTATAAAATATCATGCAAGAACTATAACAAAAACTACATTGGACAAACAGGCAGAAAACTAGCCACCAGGATACATTAACATCAACTAGCCACAAAACGACATGACCCTCTCTCACTAGTATCCTTACATACAGATAAGGAAGGACACCACTTCGACTGGGACAACACATCCATCCTAGGACAAGCCAAACAGAAATACACTTGAGAATTCCTAGAAGCATGGCATTCCAACCAGAACTCTGTCAACAAACATGTCGAGTTAGAGCACATCTATCATTCCTGAGAAAAAGAACCGGAAATGACCTCACCATGGGAAATAACATCACCAACCCAAAGAAGCCCAAACATATAAATAGAAAGCAGGAATCATCAACAGTGCTTCACCCGGAAGCTCGCTGAAAATGTTACCTAGTCAGGTGACGAAACCTCTGGAAATGAACCTTCCTGCTCAGCGGGCAAACCTACATCGAGAACCTCAACCTGAGCTACAAATCTTCTCAAAACTCACTTCAGTTCTGTATATTGTAATTTTAGTTGACAGTTTTAAAACAATATTACTACTCTTTGCTATTCATTTCCTGTGAATTTGGATCTAAAAGTACAGTCAAGTTTAGCTTTTGCAAATGTGACTGCTTGTGAACGTCAAAGCATATACCTGTACATATTTCTCGGAATGGATGCCAAACTTCATTTTTTTTGGTAGAAATCTTGTCTGGAAATCAGAAGGTTGAGAGTTTAAGACCCACTTCAAAGCCCTGAGTATAAAAATATAAGCTGGCACTTCTGTGTCAGAGGTTCCACTTCTCAATGATGTTAAGCTAAAGCTTACTCTTTTACAGAATGTAAAATATTCCATGGCTGTATGAAATGTGAAGATATTCTGAACTTTTGTTGGATGCTATTTAAATGCAAGTTCTTATAGACAATGTAACAAGATTGCTTTAGAGAGCCATACAAAATCGTTATAGACTAAGGGATATGTTACAAAAGACTTTGAACAGCTTGAGCTTTACTGATACTACATACCTTTGGATTGTTGATATAACAATATTGTGTAGTATTGTAGACTTCAAAACTGACTCATGTCTCCTACAGATTCAATGCAAGTTTTATCATTTATATTACAGTTACTTAATTAGGAATATTTTCTATGGGCTCTACTGATATATTATTAATGCACCAAACATATACAGAGATAGATAGTTTTGCATGACAGTCAGTATTAATCTTAGCTGTACCATTAGAGGGAGGTATAGAACACATATGTTGCATTGTTCATAGATTCATATTCATGGGTCTAGTCAACTGCACAGACTGACAATGGAAAATTGGTAGCAAATGCTGACAAAGCTAGCAACCCTGATATTCAACAAAAAAATGGTGCATATACTTTTATAAATTGGAACAAACTGAAACTTTGGTGATTGAGTCAGGAGGTGCTTGCTAATAATTTGCATACCAGTAAATGAAAGTTTCTGAATTTGTAGACATTGATCCAGTTCTGTCACCATATTGCATCCTGCATAGTCTCTCTCCATCATGAGGGCACATCCTTTACCAACAGGTGGACAGTTAAGCAGGAAAACTGCACTTTTTGCTTTTGTCGAGCCCGTCACACCAAGCCTAATACATGCCTCCCTCCTTTCAAATACCAGAGAACTGCTACCTTAAAAAAATCTGCTTTCTGAACTTTGCCTTCTCTCTGCGGTAAACCCAGACCTACTATGTTTCTCCAGCAATTTCTGTTCTGTTTCATATTTTCAGCATTTGTAATTCTTTGTTTTATTTTGGTGGGAAAAACGTGATCTCTTAAAAACTTCCAGTGCCATTTTTGCCGTAGATTTCCTCAGACAGTGCCTCAGGAAATCTTGTTGACACATTCATAATCGAGTAGGAGAAAATGAGGACTGCAGATGCTGGAGATCAGAGCTGAAAAATGTGTTGCTGGAAAAGTGCAGCAGGTCAGGCAGCATCCAAGGAGCAGGAGAATCGACGTTTTGGGCATAAGCCCTTATTCAGGAATGTCCGAAACGTCGATTCTCCTGCTCCTTGGATGCTGCCTGACCTGTTGCGCTTTTCCAGCAACACATTTTTCAGCATTCATAATTGATGAAGTTACTGATTCCCACTTTTCATTTTGTGCAGGGCTCAAGTCTGATTTAGTGTCTGTTAAGAGTCTGCTAAGTGGTTTTTCAAAAGCTCTATCAGAATTAAAGGTATAGGTTTAATTGGTGCATAAGATTTTCATACTACTTGACATGCATAATGTTTAGCAAATTCACTGAATCTTTATATAATTCTGGTCAATATAAAAGCTTTAGTATTTCAGCCTGTATTTACCTTAAATCTGAGTGACATGCAACTGGAGATTTTTGAGCTACTCATCAAAAGTAGTTGCTAACCTCAGGTGAAACTACCATCTGATGGACCACTGCTCATTTCTCATCATTAATAGTTTTCTCATTAATAGTTTGGACTGAATCTTACCAGAAATCAACCTAGTGTCAAATTTCAGGGAGGCTTTCCTGCCTCAAGGGTCAGTGAGTTTTCTTGTATTATCTTCCCAATTTGTTCTACTATGGATGTACCCATGTCCCATGGTGTCCCATTTGTCCAATTCTGTCACTTGCAGAAAGTGAAAGTAGTGTCCACTGTCTTGATAGCATGGGATCTCTGGTGCCAGTACCATTTTTGAAGTCTAGTTGTCACCTGGTCAAGAATTGGCAGTTCGATGTTGCTATTTACTAGACACATAGTGGGAGAGCAACTCCAAACCAATGCTGCTGAGGGAAGATATGTGACACTGCTGGCACTCATTGTGCACACTAATGCACAGACTTGTATCTATTGCTGTTTAAGCATGAGATCACGCCACTAAATCACATGCCATCTCACAATCCTGTCTATGTCAGTGCTACTGTTTCCCCAGTCCTCCGTAATGCCAGAATTTTATCATTAGTCAATGTGGACACATTACATAATGGGAAGTCTTAAAATGATGAAAAACATTGACTTTTATTCAGCATCAGCAGAAATGAATATTGATAAGCAATCAGAAGCTGCATTTGCCTCTTAATAGAAAAAGATCGCTTGCCTCCTGAGCAAAAACAAATTTACAGTCAATGAGTAACCGTTGTATCCAACTTTCAACCACTGGAACCAGGTGAGTGATAGGTCCTGCCTGGCTTGATACACTTAACATCATGCAACAAGTGATGCTCCTCCTGCACAGTGTTTTCACCTTCCTCTTTAGATCCCTGCTGCTGCTCTCCCAGCTCTTCATCGTCCGTCACATCTCCTCTTTACCTGTTTCCAGCATGCTAGGATTAGGTGGCACTCTATGCCTGGACTGGACGGCAAGACCCCCCCCCCCCACTCCTCAGTCAAATTCAAGTATCGCAATCTCAGCTTCAGAAGGTGCTTGCCTGTCCCAGATTGGCCCTGGTGGAAGAAGTGGCAGCATTGTTTCTACACGCCACCTCAGTCAGGGCATTGCATTTGTAGTCTTCAGTTATTGCTGCAGAGTGTAGCTCTTGTTCCCAATGACCATTGCTGTAAGGCATCCATTCCATGAAATGAAACAGGAGCTTGAGTGTTCTCAAAGATGTAGACACTATGGCAGTTCTCAGGTATCTGAAGCAGAATTTGAAGATGTGGTGCCAATGATCATAAAGTGACTTGTACATTGATGAAATGCGATGCTTTTTAATTGAAAAACTCAGCTGTATAATGATATGCAATGTGTGTACAGTCCATTGCACTCTGTACCTGTGAGAAGCCAGCTATGTTGCCAAAGCCTAGAGCCCAAGCTGCTGCAATGAAATCCTCGGAGGAATCAAAATGAAGTGATGTGATCTTGCACAAATTGTTGCAGTAACAGCATTTGAGAGTTGGGGTTGTGAGATTTCAGACAGCATCCAATAATCCCTTGGAAAGAGTCAGTTGTATGTATGCTTAGTGCAACTGACAACTCGATGGTCACCCACTCCCTGAAGTCCAATTTCACTTCAGCAGCCAGCATGGTTCTGAGACAGTGTCCCAGAACCTGTTCATTCTGCGGTGACACCGTGTCTCTGGGGGAAGTGGCAGTGAAGATGACAGATTATGGGCCTGAGGGGACCTCCAGCTGTGACTGCTTCATGTGGAGGCTGTTCAGCAACTGCTGGAGGTTGCTGTTGGTCCTTGGCATCTGTTCCATCTCCAATTTGCCTGTGCCTTTGTTGTGTTACAGCCATAGTAACAATAACTCCTACTGTGGCTGGATCCATTGCTCATGGTTACAATGGGGACTATCAGAAACAAAGCAGCCCTTAGTAATGAGCAGTTAGCATTCACATTATTCAGAAATTATGATTTCACAGACTCCTGCATGTGGTAGGACATGGAGTGGTCTGACCAGGCAGAATGCCTCTACATGGGACTCTTACATAGGTCCTGCATTCCTCAGAGAATGGCCCTGGCATGCTGTAGATAGGCATTTGGAGACAGTAAGTACTGTGAGTACTGACACTATGAGAAGCAACATTGCATATCAGAGAATATTGGTGAATACTTACAGTTCAAGGTCAAAGGGAATTAGCTCCATCCCTCTGTGCAACCCATAAGATCTCGCTATATCTTTGCGCTTTGTGCCCACAGATCCAACTTTTAATTACTTCTGCTTCACGGATATGATTGTTTTCAAACTGCAATAAGACCATGAAACGGTAAAAGATGGGAAATAGGCCATTCTGCCCCTCGAACCTGCGCCACCATTCAATAGAATCATGGCTGATCCTACATTCCTTGCATCAACCTTCCTGCATTTTCCCCATAACCCTTGATTCCCCGACTTATCAAGAATCTATTTTTCTCAGCCTTAAGTACACACAACGACTCTGCCCCACATGGATTTTCATAAGCTCAGCTTAGTCTCCTTTATTCTGAGACTATGCCCTCTAGACCAAGGGTCTCCCATGAGGAACATTTGCCCTGAAAAGCCTCTTAAGAATGAATGCTTGATGGCATGGTCCATTTGCTTGTGATCAGCATTGTGACTCCTATAACTACACAGTTGTATACTTCTTGCATTTCACATGCAGAATGCTATGATTACAGATGACTTTAGTCTTTGCTTCGTAAATGTTGAGTCTTTTTTATTTTCCTGTAGCTTTCACTGTACAACTAAATGGGAAAAGGACTGATTCAAAAAGCAAGGATAGTGAAAATGGTTGTTGCACTTTTTAAAACACTTGTTATGAGTGTTGTTTACACTGTTGTGTGTTCAAATAGTGGAGAAAAGTCTAGTTGACGACAAGTGGGAACAAAGGAGTGGACAAATGGAGATTCAGCCAGCAACAAGTAGCTGATTGGTTTGGGGAATGGTGGCTTGTTGTCAATGACAAAGGCCTTCTGCTTGTCAACAACTGTGTGATTAGTTCCCAGATATCTGGACAGCTTGTGGGTATGAATGTTTAGACAGAAGCCATTGGATCTCTCAAAGGGAAGGAGCTGTTCTTCCATCTGCAATAAATACCATCCTCAAGCCTGAAGAAACCAAATTTATTTTCCTCACCAATTGCTATCAGCTGTTAATCATAACCAAATACTTCATAAGTGTGAACTAATTGCTCTGTGCCTACTTCAAGCAAGTCAAGGGTACCTGGAGAAGGAAGTTCAAGGAGTAGCAAGTTCTGGCAAGCCAAAAAGATCATCTCAGCAACCTCAGATGACGTAGCAATGGGCAATGTCACATGACCAAAACTCCTGCATATTGAGGAGTTTTATTTTCACATCTCTGAAGTTTTAAGTCGATCTTATTCCAACAGCCAAGAAAGCAATAGTCTCTGGACCCACTGCTGGATCTGCCTGTAAGTCTAAGTCTCTGCTAAATTTATGTCTGCAAGTTCCTTGTTTTTTTTCTTGAAAAAAGACTGATTTACAGTTAACTTTGAAAGAACTCTGCAACTCCTGTCTTCAGCCATTTGGTCTCACTGAACTTTAACTCCTGAGTGAAAGACCTCACACAGGATTATGATACTCTTGAGAATTGATATCTATACTTTAAGTTTTAATATTCATTGTTGTAAACATTCTTTCTTGGATCTTATTTGGGTGCATGTGAATATGTGTGTGTGTTTGTGTGATAAGTGAATTTGAGATTGTGTGAATTTATATATGTATGTTAGAGTGAGAGTGAATGTGCATGAGTGAGTCTGAGTGAGTGAGTGAATGTGAATGTGATTGCGTGAATGTGTGTGGAAGTGGGGCGTGTGTATGTATGAGCATGTGAGAATGATCACTCTGTTTAAATTTATAGGTAAATAATATTCCTGGGTTAAACCTATGAGAGTTTGCTGCAAGTCATAGTTAAAAAATAACTACCACAAAAAGATCTTGAGAGTTACCCACAATATTTTCAAAATTAAAACATTATTTTTTGGTGAGAAGGTGAGAGGGAATAAAAGAGTTCAGTTTGTATCTCTCCCCTGCCTTTAAGAACCCAATTATTTAGGACTAAAATGATGACAATTTCTCAATTCAAAGGTTGTGAATCTTTGATAGTCTCATTCCCAGAGGGTGATGGATGCTCCATTATTGGATGTACTTAAAACTGAAAATGATACATTTCTGGTCTCTCAGTAAATCAAGAGATTAGGTGGTGTGGGTAAGAGGAGTTGAAACTCCGGGTCAGCCATGATGATATTGAATGGCAGAGCAGGCTGTACAGGGCCATATGCTGTACTCCTGCTGCTTTTACTTACATTCGTATCACAGTCTGTGTGATAATCCTCAACAAGATCACTACATAATGTTGCACTCTGGTGAGGGAAAGCAGCCTTTAATTTTTAAGATAAGTGAAAGTTGAGTTCTAGGGGACTTACAAAGACAAAGCCACAAAATTTATTTGTTTTCAGAATCCAACAATATCTTATTAAACATACTGGAACAGCAATATGAAATAAAATTCATGTTCAGCTTATTTCCAGCAGATTGAATTAGCATGTTGGAAACATGGATAGCATGCTGTGATCAAACACTTGCAACACATATCCAATACAGATGCATAGATCTCTCAGCAACTCTCTTCAGAAGTTAATGGCATAGTGGGCCCTTAAATTTCGGTAAACTTCACAAGGGAGTCCAATTCTTCATGGAGGAGAAAGTGAGGACTGCAGATGCTGGAGATCAGAGTGGAAGAGTGGTGCTGGAAAAGCACAGCTGGTCAGGCAGCATCCAAGGAGCAGGAAAATCGACGTTTTGAGCATAAGCTCTTCATTGCTTATGCTCGAAACGTCGATTCTCCTGCTCCTCGGATGTTGCCTGTCCAGCTGTGCTTTTCCATCACCACACTCTTCAATTACAATTCTTCAAGACTGTTCTGCAAAGGACTGCCTCAATGTTGGGCCAAGATTTAATCCTAATGTAATATATAATAACTTAACGTATGCACCCCTCAACTCACTGCTATCCATGTGCATGTCCAGCAGTCGCTTAAATGTCCCCAATGACTCTGCTTCCACCACCACAGCTGGCAATGCATTCCATGATTCACAACTCTCTGTGTAAAGAACCTATCTCTGATGTCTCCTTTATACCTTCCTCCTAATATCTTCAAGCTATGACTTCTCGTACCAGTCAACCCTGCCCTGGGGAAAAGTCTCTGGCTATTGACTCTATCTATTCCTTTCATTATCTTGTATACCTTGATCAGGTCTCCTCTCTTCCTCCTCCTCTCCAGAGAGAGAAGTCCAAGCTTATTCAATCTTCCTTCATAAGGCAAGCCCTCCAGTCCAGGCAGCATCCTGGTAAACCTTCTTTGCACCCTCTCCAAAGCCTCTGTATCTTTCCTATGGTAGGGCGACCAGAACTGGACACAATATTCCAAGTGTGGTCTCACCAGGGACTTATAGAGTTGCAGCAAAACCTCGCGGCTCTTAAACTCGATCCTCTTGTTCATGAAAACCAAAACACCATATGTTTTCTTAACAACCCTATCTACTTGGGTGGCAACTTTGAGGGATCTATGAACTTACACACCCAGATCGCTCTGTTCCTCCACACTGCCAAGAATCCTGTCTTTAATCCTATATTTAGCATTTGAGTTCGACATTTCAAAATGCATCACTTCGCATTTATCCAGGTTGAACTCCATCTGCCATTTCTCAGCCCAGCTCCGCATCCGGTCTATGTTGCGCTACAATCTGCAGTAGTCCTCTATACTAACGACAACAGCTCCAACCTTTGTTCATCTACAAATTTACCAACACACCCCACAACCTCCTCATCCAAGTCATTTATAAAAACTACAAAGAACAGAGCCCTGCAGGATCCCACTCAACACTGACCTCCAGGCAGAATACTTTCCATCTACAACCATTCTCTGCCTTCTGTCACCCAGCCAATTCTGAATCCAGATAGCCAAATCTCTCTGTATCCTTCCTGACTTTATGAATGAGCCTACCATGGGGAACCCTATCAAGTGCCTTGCTGAAGTTCATATACACCACATCTACTGCTTGATCATCATTGACCTGTCTTGACACCTCCTCAAAGAACTCAATAAGAATCGTGAGGCATGACCTCCCCCTCACAAAGCCATGCTGACTGCCTTTAATCACACTGTGCTTCGCCAAATAGTCATTAATCCTATCCTTCAGAATTCTTTCCAAAACTTTGCTGACCACAGACATAAGACTGACTGGTCTGCAATTGCCAGGGATTTCCCTATTACCCTTCTTGAAAAGAGGAACAACATTTGCCTCCTTCCAATCCTTTGGTATGACTCCTGTGGAGAGTGAGGAGGCAAATATCCTCATCAGCGGCTTAGCAACCTCCTTTCTCGCTTCCCGGAGCAGCCTAGGATAAATCTGGTCTGGCCCTGGAGACTTCTCAAGCTTAATGCTTTCTGAAATTTCTAGCACATCAACTTCATCAATCTTGGTCTGGTCAAGATTGTATCCCAGCTCCTATAAGTTTTCATTTACAACAAGTTCCCTTTCCTTGGTGAAAACCAAAGCAAAAAACTCATCTAGGACTTCCCCTATCTGCTCAGACTCCACACACCAGTTCCCTACGCAATCCCTGATCAGCCCTACCTTCTCCCTGATCATTCTCTTATTCCTCACGTATAATTAAAATACCTTTGGGTTCTCCCAAATCCTTATTGCCAAGCCTTTTTCATGCCCCCTCCTGGCTCTCCACGGTCCATTTCTGAGCTCCTTTCTAGCAAGCCTGTAATCCTCTAAAGCTGTGCCAGATGCTTGCTTCCTCCTTCCTTTTGATGAGATATTCCTCTGTTTTTCGTCATCCAAGGTTCCTTAATCTAACTCCTTCTTACCTGCATCATTCACAACAACTACTCCTTAAATAGGACACAGCAGACATGTGAAGACTTTCTGTGGAACAATTGCTCCCAGTCTGTACTTCCCAACTCCTGTCTGATAGTGTCATAATTTCCTTTTCCCCAATTAATATCTTCCCTCAGGAACTGCTCCTTTCCCTCTCCAAGGCTATAGTAAATGTGAGGCAATTGTGATCACTTTCACCAAAGTGCTCTCTCACCGTGAGACCTGACATCTGTCCTGGCTCGTTGCAGAGCATCAAATCCAAAATGGCCTCGTCGATCTGTCTACATACTGAGTAAGGAAACACTCCTGCACACACCTGACAAAAACGGCTCCATCCAACCATCTGTTCTTAGGAGGTTCCAGTCAATATTGGGAAAGTTGAAATCACCCATAACAACAACCCTGCTACTTTTGCATTTTTCCAGAATCTGCCCGCGTATGAGATCTTCAATCTCTCTACTGCTATTAGGTGGTCTGTAGAAAACCCCCAATGCGGTGGCTGTTCCCTTGCTGTTCCTAACTTCCTCCCGTACTGACTCAGTAGACAAACCTTCCTCAACAACCTTGGTTTCTGTAGCTGTGATGCACATTCTGATTAGCAATGCTACACCCCCTCCTCTTTTTCTACCCTCCCCTGTTCTTTCTAAATATTCTAAACCCTGGAACATCAAGCAACCATTCCTGCCCCTGTGAAACCCACGTCTCCGTTATGGCTACAACATCGTAGTCCCAAGTACTGATCCATGCTCTAAGTTTGTCACTCTTATTTCAGACACTCCTTGCATTAAAGCAGACACATTTTTTGCCAATCTGACATTGAAATTGCCTCTCAAGACTGTTCTGCAAAGGACTGCCTCAATTACTGCTCCTGTTTTGATTGATCACGCTCCTCTCCTATGTCTACACTCCCTCTGGACTCTGAAACTTCATTCCAGTACTCATTCACCATCATAGCTGCAGCTCTTCATTGACAGCTAGCTTTATCAGTCCAGACATGTTCCTGGATTTTCTCTGCTGCTACTTATGAGATTTTAACAGTCCACTTTTTCTGCTGCATTAAAATATTAGTACTCAAATATTAGTTCTTCTGAGCCACTGAGCTTCCCCCAATACCAATTTGTTGATTCTCTCACTCTTTCAGCACTTCTTCTGAGTTATAACTACTAATCTTCACCAATATTTCAGAACCATTAGCCTGTTCTGGGGTGTTTTTTAGATTAGATTACTTACAGTGTGGAAACAGGCCCTTCGGCCCAAGGGGTCCACACCGACCCGCCAAAGCGTAAACCACCCAGACCCATTCCCCTACACTTACGCCTGACTCATCCACCTAACACTACAGGCAATTTAGCATGGCTAATTCACCTAACCTGCACATTTTTGGACTGTGGGAGGAAACCAGAGCACACGGAGGAAACCCACGCAGACACAGGCAGAATGTGCAAACTCCACACAGACAGTCACCTGAGGCGGGGGAATTGATCCTGGGTCTCTGGTGCTGTGAGGCAGCAATGTTAACCAATGTGCCACCGTGCCACCCACTTGTACCACTGTGTCATTTATCTCAATTGTCTGGACAGCTGATTTGCCATGCAATGTGACATCAACAGTGTGGTTTCAGATTCAAGATGGCGGTGACTCAGCAAGTCTGAGCCTACAGTGCTCCTTCCAAGACTTGGGCAAAATGGATCTCCCGCCCCCACCACACTCACCAAATCATCTAAAATAGCTCTTATTTAATATAATTAGTTGTTTGGTAGTGTTAGTATTAAATTTAAATAACCTAATCTCTTAGGAAAAATGGCTAAAGGGAGGAGAGCCCACAGCTCTCAGCAAGCAGGAACCCCTCCCCCACCCTCTCCCTCTCCAGCTGCAGCTGAGGCATCCATAGCCACCCCGGGGGACTTACCGACAATAACAAGCCTTGTGGAGATGATTACCAAGCTGGATGCGAAGATCGACGCATTTATCGAAGAGTCCCGACATCGCTGGGAATCACTCTCGGCCGAGCTGCAGAAGCACAGCCGAGACGTCCAGGAACTCGAGCGCCGAGTCGGAGGGGCGGAGTTAAAGGCCGCGACCTCCGAGACTGCAGCTCAATCAGCCATGGATCAGGTCCGGACTCTCGAGCAGTGAGTCCGGACCTTAGAGAATTACATCGACGACCTCGATAATCGAAAATATTCGTTTGCTGGGCGTTCCCGAACGGGAAGAGAAAGGCCAGCTCACAGCATTCCTGAAACAGTGGTTGCCACAATTTTTGGATCTGCAGGCTGGATCAGGCCAGGTGTGGGTAGAATGGGCCTACCGGGTCGCAGTATGTGGGCCTGGCTCGAACCAGCGCCCCTGCCCGGTCCTGTTCCGGCTGCAGAGCTATAGGGAGAAGCAGATACTCCTAGATGCCTCTAGAAATCTTGGAAAAGATCCTAAAGCCATGATCTATAAAGGATCCAAGATCATGTTATTTCAGGACTTCTCCCCGGCTCTGGCCCGAAGGAGGAAGGCGTTCGATGAGGTGAAGAAGTGTTTAAGGGACTTAAATATTCAATACACCTTACGCTACCCAGCAACGCTATGTCTTAACCACGAAGGATCCGGGTATAATTTTAGATCGCCAGAAAAGGCTAAGGAATTTTTGGACTCTCTTAAATAAATCGTAAGAGATAATGTATGTTGGCTTGCCTATTCCTCACTCCGATTTATATCCCCCCCTTTCTTTTTTCTTTTTCCTATTTTACTGTTTATTATTATCTTGGGGGGGGGAGAGAGGGAATTATTTATTTGCTCCCCATTTAACGATTTTCTCCCCCCCTTAGGGTTTTTTAAAATTTTATTATTATACGTATGTATGTGTGTATGCACATATATGTGTGTATGCATGTATGTGTATATATGTATATATATAAACCGGGGGGTTTAGTTAATGTTGGTGGGGAGAGGTGGTTACCTTATTCTATTTTATTTTTGCCTCTAGGAGCGGGGTTATTTTCCCTTGCTATTTTATATTATTATATTTAATTATAATTTGTTGAAGTTGTAATTTTATAGTTATATATGTTTATACATGGTATTGATACTACCAAATATACTCAGGTGTGGGTGGGGGGTGTTGGGAGTAGGGTGCTCACTGTTAACTCTAGCTCGGTATTATATCTGAATTCTCCTCATCCTATTAAGGAGCGCCTGGGTCAAGGGTGGGGCACTGGTTGGGAGAGGATATGATGGACCGTTGGAAAAGAAGTGATACCCCCTGGGAATAAGGGGGATAATCTCCATTCAAATATGTTTTATTTTTTATTATTATTTAGAAATAGTTTCCTTTTTATCATACTGTTATGAGTGTATTAGAGAACCTTTATTTTTGTAAATTCTATATGCTCTTTGCTCGGGATGTTTTAGATAGGGTTTCCCCTCCCGGGGGGTCTCTGATTTACCCGGATGATTATGGTTGATCAGTCGGTTAAGTGGTGCACCTGGAATGTCAAATAAGAAGAGATTATTTTCTGTTCTCTCTTTCCATATAAGGAAAAATATTTTGGTAAACTGGGTGGTTGAAGGTTCCCCTGGATTTTCAAATTGGCATAGATTAATCATGGAATGTATTCCCCTTGACTTCCTTACAAATATGGTGCACCGAAAGACCGAATTATTTTTTATAAAATATGGCAGTCCTTTTACATAGATATTTTGGCTATCATAACAAGGGCTTTTATTTAATTGAGATTACAAACATGGCTGGTCCGGGGCCCCTTGGAAGAGGAATCCCATACGAATACGGGTTTTGTTATATATGATGTTAACACATTCCGAGCAAGTATTTTAATATCCAACTTCTATGTTAATCATTGGGGGGTTTTCCCCCCCCCACTTCTTCTTTTTTTCTCTCATTTTTTCTTATTTGAAAGATGTAAGTGACTCAATTATACACTCTGGCTAATTGTAGGTTA
Organism: Hemiscyllium ocellatum; assembly: GCF_020745735.1. Classification (NCBI taxonomy): domain Eukaryota; kingdom Metazoa; phylum Chordata; class Chondrichthyes; order Orectolobiformes; family Hemiscylliidae; genus Hemiscyllium; species Hemiscyllium ocellatum. Next base: position 91,605,700 of record NC_083406.1, read on the forward strand.
GATTAGTAGTTAATTGAGTTTTGTTTTTTCTCTTTCGGTATTTTTCTTTTGTTAAATTTTGATTATTGTATATTTAAGATTTATTTCTATATCAATGTTTGTACTCGAGAGTTTTGTTTATTTTTGTAAATTTGTTAAAATGTTAAATTTCTAATAAAAATATCTATAAAAAAAACAGTGTGGTTTCAACTCCCACACCAGCTGAGGTTACCTTTACAATTTCACCCTTGTGATGACCCTCAGATTAAACTCACTCCCTGTCATCTATCTCTGATAGAGTAGCCTTACTGTCCTCTGGGACTGCAGCAACTTTACTATGCAACTCTTAGATGCTTATTCATTCCTCACAGTTCTTTCTGTGTTCATTCTATCAACACAGAGCCACCCCTTTCCTGAAGGACAGCTGACTACCAGCACTCCTCCCATGAAGTCTGACCTTGTTTCTATTCAATTAAATATTGTCCCCAGAATCGCTTTTCCATGAAACCTTAATTGTGCTGTGTGACCTATTTCTTGCAATAAACTTTAATAGTAACCCTGCCCCTCTCCCTGTACAAATTGCACGGCAAAATTTAATATTAATTACTACTCTTGGATCTCAAAGTTCTGTAAATGTTACACTTTCACAGAACGTTTAAAATAGATTTAATTTCATCTGCTGAGGTTTTAGACCCCTCAGGTAAAGGAGTAACAAACCAAATAGATAAAGGGGAAGCAGTGGTTTTAATATATTTAGATTTTCAGAAGTCATTTGATGAGATACTGTACATTAAACTACTTACTAAAGTAAGAGCCTATGGTTTTCGAGGTCTTATGTTAACACGAATAGAGGATTGGTTAACTGATGGAAGACAGAGAGTTGGGATAAGATGTTATTTCAGGATGGTAACCTGTAACTAGTGGAGTGCCACAGGGATCAGTCCTGAGGCCACAATTATTTGCAATATATATTATTGACTGGGATGAGGCAAGTGAATGTACTATAGCCAGGTTTGCAGATAGCACGCAAGTAGTTAGGAAGGTATGTGGTAAGGATAACACAAGCAGTCTACAGGGGAATATAGCTGAAAATGTGTTGCTGGAAAAGCGCAGCAGTCCTGAAGAAGGAATCCTGAAGAAGGGCTTATGCCCAAAATGTCGATTCTCCTGCTCCTTGGATGCTGCCTGACCTGCTGTGCTTTTCCAGCAACATATTTTCAGCTCTGATCTCCAGCAGTCCTTACTTTCTCCTACAGGGGAATATGGACAGATTAAGTAAAAACTTGGCAGATGGAACACAATGTGGGAAAATGTGAGGTGATGCGGATTGGTAGGAAGAACAGGAGTGCTGACTATTGTTTAAATGGGAAAAGACTGCAGAAAATCACAACACAGAGGGATTTGGGAGTCTTCATGCATAAATCTCAAAAAGTTAACATTCAGGTTCAGCAGAAAGTAGAGAAGGCAAATGATATGTTGGCCTTTATTTCAAATGCAATGATGTATAAGAATAGCAGTCATGTTAAAACTATACAAGGCACAAATCAGACAACAACTGGAATAATGTGAAAACTGTTTGTCCCCTAATAGAGGAAAGGTGCACTCACTTTGGAAAGCACTTCATGGAAGGTTCGCAACACTGATCCCAGATATGGAGGGAGTGTGTTACAAAGAGAGGTTGAGTAGGTTGGGCCTGTATTTGTTGGAATTTAGAAGAGTAAGACGCAACCTCATTGAAACATATTATGAATTTTAATTTGACAGGTTAGATGTGGAAAGATTGCTTCACCTTGTGGGAGAGTCTGGGACCAGAGGGCATAATCTCAGAATAAGGGGTCACCCTTTTAAGATAGAGATGAGGAGAAAATTCTTCCTTCAGAGGATTTTGAATTTGTCGAATTCTTTACCACAGAGGTGCACATAATTAAGTATATTCAAGGCTGAGGTAGACAGATTTTTAATCAGTAAGGAAATCAAGGGTTATGGGGATAGGGCATGAAAGCAGAGTTGAGGGTTGTTGGATCAGTTATGATCTCATTGAATGGTGGAGCAGACTGAATGGGCTGAATAGCCTTATTCTGCTCCAACATGTCTTAAGGTGTGTGGCCACTTTCAACAACACTTGCAGTCTTGTATATGAGCAGGGAGGAGGAAGTTTTGATGCTGCTTGCATCAGAAAAAATACAAGTGGGGTTATCATTTGTTGGGATCTTTGTGCCTGTTTCTGGGTGCTAACCAACTTTGCCTCCAGGGTTTCTAACAAACTTCAATAACAGCATTAGTGATGCCTTAATGCTCAGTCTAGCTGCTGGCCATGAACAATATAACAACATCTCTTGTGTCAATCAAGTAAAGACTATACATGTTGAATGATTTGAAATAAAAGACTTTTCAAGAGAACCTTGTTGTAAACTGCCTGAAGATAGGTCTGGTTATTTCACATCATGGTCATTAAGCAGTTTTATCAATTGCATTAGATAGCCTTGATTAGATATATAACCAGACTGTGTACAGCCAAGTGCAGTGACATTTTTGATTTTAATAAAATTAGATTCCTGGAACCTGTGTGTCATTTATGTCCCCAGCAGAGGTTTTAAGTGATACAGATTGCAGGGCTCATTTGTCTGCCTCTTAGGCAATGGACCTGTAGAACATTATGACCAAACATTAGGTTGTCAAACTCTTTATTTGAATAGCCTTGTATCTTATTTTGTAAATATTGACTTAACCATTGCCCTTCTCTATGATTTCAGAACAGTTATTCTGACAATGCCCTGAGTCAGTTAAATATCTTAGTCCACTTGGAATCTTATATCATGTGGCATTGTAAATGCAAATTCTGCATCTTCATTTTACTTATGATATAATAATTAATGAAACATATTAATAAATTCCAACTAAATGCTTATTGTGCTTTTTAAAATCTCTTTCACTTAAAGTGCATCATCATTAGGTTTTTAACCTAAATTTGTATGATAATGAATGTTATGAAAATCTAGAAAAAAACAGAAACTGTAACTGCAACTTTCTATCCTTTAAAATTTTTGTGTGGAAAATCCTGACCTGTGAGCCTGTGATTTCCTAATACATGCTGCCAGTCATCAAAATTTTCTGTCAACAGAACAAGCTCAAAAATAACCCACCCTTTGATGAACATTATTCTTGACAAATAACCTGCTGCTTTCAGCTATCTCGTACCCAAAGCACCTACCATCAATTTACTAATTTTATGCTCAAAATCTTTGTCAAAAACAACTTTCCACTGATTCAAATATTTCAAAATTACATTCAGTGGCTTCTCTGAACTCCTCTGCAGTCACAACTGCACAACCAAGTATGAATTTTGAAACCACTCCCCAAACCTGCTATTGTTATTTGTATAGTTAAATGCTTGAGATAAACAGTTTGGCAGCTGCTCACATTAACACTGTCCACAATGCACATAAAGTCAGATTACACCAGCAGCAAATGTTGACTCTAATGTAGTAAATGGTCTAAAACTATAGTGACAGTCAAAGCCTGTTTCGAACATTGAGGTATTAAGTAAACACCTCTATTACAATCGTTAACTTATCTGCACAGTTCCAATATTTTAGTATATGTTGAGACAAATCCTGTTTTATTTTTGATTAAGTAAATGTTTAATTCTAATTTGACTCCCTATCAATTAACTTCACCTTCCAGTCATAACTTGGTGAACTCACAATAACATATCAATGTGAGCTTCAGCAGTTGCTTTAACAATTTCACTTGTCCCATTGTTCTTAATAGTTCAGTTGGGCTACACAAATTGAATTTATCCATGAAGCTTCCTAGAGTTAAATTCCTTGTACTTCCAAAGGCAATTGTTAAAGTTTTTTATGGAACAATCAGTAGTTTATAGTCCAACACACTATTAATGTCACAATTGTACACAGTGATTTGTTTCACAAGAAATTGCTTAACAGTTCCTCCTGTTCATCTTAATTTTACTTCTGTGCTAATCAATGAAAGTTTTCTATTTTCAATAGGCTTCCAACGTGGACAGTTGAGAGTGTAGTGCTAGTAAAGCACAGCGTGCCAGGCAGCATCCGGGAGCAGGAGAATCGACATTTTGGGCATAAGCCCTTCATCAGAAATTCCTGATGAAGGACTTATGTCTGAAACATCGATTCTCCTGCTCCTTGGATGCTGCCTGACCTGCTATGCTTTTCCAGCACTACACTCTCAACTCTGATCTCCAGCATCTGCAGCCTCACTCTCTCCTAGTTGATTCAAATACAGAGAATTTGAATTCAGATTCTACTAGGGCAGATGGAGAATTTGAGTTTGGTTCTTTTCAATGTTGCAAATAAAAAGTATAAAGTTGTCAGAATTATTCTAAAGTCCCAACCTATATTTTAATATCCTTGATTCGTCTCTGGATTGAGTTCAGCACGACTGCAGTTTCACGCCAATGCATTTGTCTTTGTGTGCCTTCTGAAATGGCTGAGTACATCAGTCAGTTGTATTAAACTTTAAGTGATTACAAATAGGTAGGAAGTGTTGGTCTATAAGTGAAACTACCATCCTGAGAATGAACAAAAAGGTTGTGACTTTTCAACAGTTTCCTGTTCAGTGGCTCTGATGTGACAGCCACTGAAATTCTTGTTTACAATGTAATCATTTAACTGATTCACTTCTGCAGAGACACTCCATAACCTCCCCCCCCCCCCTCACCCCACCCCCCCCCACACCATTTACTTGACTGCATTTCTTTGTATGATAAGTGGGTTGGACAACAAGACAATTCATGGGCAATTCTTGCAAGCTCTGCATGCCATCATTGATAGTGGGAAATCTTCAGCAGTCTCCATTCTCATTCGTTGTTTAATTGTCAAATATCAATCATACCTAGCAGGTTACTTGTGGGATTTTATAGCTATGTCAATAAATTGCTGCTCCTGCGGTTTAATTATGAGGCACCAACTCCTAAAAAGTTTTATACTAAATGCATTTGTTCATGTGAATGTGAGAGTCACTAGCAAATCTAGCATTAATTCTCATTCCCAATTACCCTTGAGTAATAGTGGTGAGAATGAGATGCTGAAGTCTATGTGGTGTAAGTACACCCACAATAACAGGAGGTTTCAGGATTTTGGTCCAGCAACAGTGGCAATGTAGTTCCAACTGAGGATAGTGTGTGGCTTAGATATTACAGGTAATCCCATACACATTCTCGCCTTGTTCTTCTGTGTGGTAGATGTTGCAGGCTTGGAAAGTGCTGTCAGAGGGGCCTATGTGAGTAGATTCAGTACACCTTCTATGTAACATGTATTACTGCCACTGTGCATTAGTAGTGGAGGGGATGAATACTTAAAGTTGTGTATGGCTGTTAGTCAAGCAGAAGACTTTTCTTTGAATGTTGTAGGTGCACTCATTTTGGCAAGTGGGGATTAGAATAGAGTAGAAATTTATTGTCACTTGTATGAATGAAAATATGCTTAGAGATGTGAATAAGTCACCACAAATCAGTGCCATTTTAATGACAGAAATTATAAAAAGAAATAATTGAGACAAAGTTAGGGCAAAGTTTTACTCTTGTTCCCTCCATGTCTCCTGGCTTTCTGGAACATATATGGGATGCTGCCACCAAAGGCTGTTCTAAAGCCGCCAAAGCAAGGATATCGAGACCAGACCCACCATTCTGCACCACCGAAGCTGACATTGAAAGCAATGCATCGTCACCATAGCAAGGAGGGACACACCGGTTCCACCAAGCCACTGATACTGAAGCCACCACTCAAACTGTTGCCTGAATTAGAACCACCATACTGCCACTGCTGAAACATTTGCATCACCACCAGGAGGAAGGGATCAGACCCACAGACGATGAAGCCTTCGATAAAGCTGTAGCCACTATGGCCACGAGGAATGGACATCTAGACCACGTTACCGTTGCTGCAGCTGCCCCTCGCAACCTTCTTCCTCCACCGCAGCCGCAGAAAATAAGAAAAGGTGAACTTTGACACAAAACACAAATGAAGAAACAAAACAAAAAGCAAAGAACAAAGAAGAGTGTGGCCAGCCAGGTGAGCAGGAGCGTACAGGCCCAGAGACTGAACACTTCCTACCCTGCTGCTGCTGCTGCCATCTTGGTGAGCGGGAGCGTACAGGCCCAGAGACTGAACGCTTCCTACCCTGTTGCTGCTGCTACCATCTTGTCCTTAAGTATGATTATTCCATCATTCTCCTGACTGATGCCTTGTAGACAGGCTTTGGAGAGACCAGAGGCCTCAGAAAATCAACCTCTGATGTAGGTTTGTAGCTACTGTGTTTACAAGGCTAGTCCAGTATAATATCTGGTGAATGGAAGCTCCCCCAGTGTGTTGATAATATGTTCACAAGTAGGAATAGTAGTGTGAGATGATTAGATTCTTTCTTGTTGTAGATTGCCATTCCTTGGCATTTCTGTGGTACATTACTTTCTGTGAAACATTACTTTCCACTTGTCAACTTATTCTGAATGTCATCCAAGCTCTCTTCAATTTGAACATGAACTACTTCAATACCTGAGGAGTTGCGAATGGTGCAGAACATTATATATTCACCAGTGTATATCATAGATCATAGAACCCCTACATTGTGGAAACAAGTCCTTCAGCCCAACACTCCAAAGAGTAACCCACCCAAACCCATTCTCCGACCCTATTACTCTACATTTAGCTCTGAATAGTAACTTACACATCCCAGAACACTATAGGCAATTTAGCATTGCCAATCCAACTAACCTGTACATCTTTGGACTGTGGGTGAAAACTGGAGCCTTGGGGAGAATGTGCAAACTCCGCACAGCCAGTTGCCCAAGGCTGGAATTGAACCCGGGTCCCTGGCATTGTGAGGCAGCAGTGCTAACTACTGAGCCACCATGCCACCCTTTTCTGACCTTATGACGGAGATAAAGTCATTGATTAGATTAGATTAGACTTAGACTTACAGTGTGGAAACAGGCCCTTCGGCCCAACAAGTCCACACCGACCCGCCGAAGCGCAACCCACCCATACCCCTACATATTACCCCTTACCTAACACTACGGGCAATTTAGCTTGGCCAATTCACCTGACCCGCACATCTTTGGACTGTGGGAGGAAACCGGAGCACCCGGAGGAAACCCACGCAGACACGGGGAGAACGTGCAAACTCCACACAGTCAGTCGCCTGAGTCGGGAATTGAACCCGGGTCTACAGGCGCTGTGAGGCAGCAGTGCTAACCACTGTGCCACCGTGCCGCCCAAGGAAGTGTGACTGAACAAAGACACCTTGGAGTGCAGGTTCATAGTTCTTTGTAAGTAGAGTTGCAGATAGATAGGATAAGGAAGAAGGTGTTTAATATGCTTTCCTTTATCGAGTTTAGTGGTTGGGAGGGCATATCACAGCTGTACAGGATGTTGGTTAGGCCACTTTTAGAATATTACATGCACTTCTAGTCCCCTTCCTATCAGAAGGATGTTATGAAACTTGAAAGGATTCAGAAAAAATTCCCAAAGATGTTGCCAGCGTTGAAGGATTTGAGCCAAAGGGAAAGGCTGAATAGGCCGGGGCTGTTTTCCCTGGAGCGTGAGAGGTTGAAGCTGATAGAGGCTTATAAAATCATAGGGCATTGATAGGATAAATAGAGAAAGTATTTTCCCAGGGTTTTGGGAGTCCAGAACTAGAGGGCATAGGTTTAGGGTGAGCAGGGAAAGATATAGAAGAGATCTAAGGGCAACTTTTTCACACGGAAGGTTGTGAGTGTATGGAAAGAGATGCCAGCAGAAGTGGTGGAGGCTAGTAAAATTGCAGCATTTAAAAGGCACCTGGATGGGTATATGGATAGGAAGGGTTCAGAGGGATACGGGCCGAGTGCTGGCAAATGGGACGAGTATAGATAAGGATATCCGGTTAGCATGGACAAATTGGATCAAAGGGTCTGTTTCTGTGCTGAATATCTATGACTTAAGGATCGGTGCTGGGTCCTCTACTTTTTGTCATTTACAAAAATGATTTGGATGTGAGCATAAGAGGTACAGTTAGTAAGTTTGCAGATAACGCCAAAATTGGAGGTGTAGTGGACAGCGAAGAAGGTTACGTCAGATTACGACAAGATCTTGATCAGATGGGCCAATGGGCTGAGAAGTGGCAGATGGAGTTTAATTCTGATAAATGCGATTTTGGGAAAGCAAATCTTAGCAGGACATATACACTTAATGGTAAGGTCCTAGGGAGTGTTGCTGAACAAAGAGACCTTGGAGTGCAGGTTCATAGCTCCTTGAAAGTGAAGTCGCAGATAGATAGGATAGTGAGGAAGGCGTTTGGTATGCTTACTTTTATTGGTCAGAGTATTGAGTGCAGGGGTTGGGAGGTCATGTTGCGGTTCTTGTTCCACCAGTAAACGTACCCCTGATCTTTTTGTATTCTTCGACCAAGCATGGATGCTTCATCTTAATGATAAAGCGGCTGAAGATGAATTGGCCGAGGACACTATGCTGAGGAACTCCTGTAGAATGTTCTGGATCTGAAATGACTGACCTCCACAACCTCAACCTCCTTCTTGTGTGTAAGATATGTCTTCAACCAGTAGAAAGCTTTTCCCTGATCCCTATTGACGTCAGTTTTGCTCAGGCTGCTTGAAGCCACAATTTGACAAATGCTGCCTTGATGTCAAGAGTAGTTACTTGCACATGAGCATTTCAGTTTAGTTCTTTGTCCGTGTTTTGATAAAGGCTGTAATGTGGTCCCAGATCCAGGTGATCCTGGTGGAATGAAACTGAGTAGCAGTGTGCAGGTTCTTCTGTGTACCTGCCACTTAATACAGATGAATCACAGCTAATGTCTTTCAGTATGAGATCGAGTGTTTATTGATTATTAGCCTCTTCTTTCTCTTCCACAGCTTGCTTTTACACTGTTGTCTGGTCCGGTGACAGTTTTCAGATATCTGAAAAATGAAAGACAAAAGGATGGGGTTTTGCTGAAAGGAGGAAAAGGGAGGAAAGCAGGATTTACTTGCTTACACACACTGTACCTTACCGGAAAAAGAAGGTTAACATTCTGGAAATCATTATTTTCGATGGTTTCTGGCCTGGTGTTCGGCATGATTTCAGCAATACCTGTTCCAGTGACATCAACTATCTGAGTTAACTTATGTCAATTCCCGTCTTGTTAGATGCTGTTACCTGCAGCTATGTCCTGCAAGAGAGGGGGCAATGAATCAACGATTGTGATGCAACATCTCTGGGTGAAGGGATTATTGTGGTTTGATGGGGAGATGTGTGCATAAGAAATGAGAAATGAAATTTGCAGAGTTGTAAAATATAGGATAGTGACCTTTTGACTGTGAGATATGTATCCAGATTGGCAGTGATTGTTGGTAGTTGAGTGATCCAATAAGCAGTGCATGTGGCTAACTTTGCAATTCATATTCAAAATCTACTGCAACCAGGTCATTTTCTCCATTATATTCCAGTGATTAACTAGGAGCCTAATCTCACTTCTCAGCTGTCAATCTGTAGCCTTATTGTTTATTTACATAAGTACATATGTAAATTGTTGGATTAGGCATAAGAAAATGAATTAGTAGACAATGACCTTTTGAGTGAGGTCACTGTATAGATTGCAGCACTACATCCAGGTTGTTGGGAAATTTCTAGTGTCTGCTGCCATCATTTCGAATTCCCACAGCCTTTACATAATTTATATGGAAATCCTCCTGAAACTCTGGAAACAGAGAGCATCTCCCCTCTTGTCCATCTCTTCCACTAAGGTTTCCAGTGTTAGCTCAAAGAACATTGAAACATGTCTTTTCCCCATAGCACAATTAAATGTTCTCAAATTCTTTCTGGATCACCTAGCTCAACCAGAATGCAACTTGTCATTATGAAGTGCTACTTGTGATGTTAGAGTTGCCCAACCATGGGTACCTTGCTGAGTTGTGAGGGTATTCAGCAATGCTTTTTAACACTGGCTGTAAGCAGTTATCATCAAGCTTGAGTGCCACTTGTACTGGAAGCAATGGTATAGATTAATTATTGTGTTGTGATTTTGGATATTGTCCAATTTCACAGTCATTACTCTTTAGTGCATGTTAGGTGTCCTTTCCAAAAGGCTGGTTTTATGCTGTCTTCCACATTTTTATTTTTTCTCAATGTAACTTTGGCAGCATTTTAGCATTTGCTTTTCACATTATGTCTGATTTCATCTTCGTCTCTTTTTTGACCAAGACCAGAGTTGTTCTATTTTCACTGCATGGAGGTTGAATTACTGTTTTAATGGTTCTGCCCTGCAAATATGATCTGTCATATTTAATGTCAATTTGCTCGGGCAGGAGCTGCCTACAGAGAATTGTGTGATATTCCACGAAATAGTCTATCATTTACAAGAGTTCCAGAAATTAACATCTTCTACTGGAGTGACTCCATGTGGGAATTATATGGTGGGGGCATCATTTCACTCCCCTCTGTTAGGGTGGGAGGGGGTGTAGGGATAGAGTAAGGTCTCAAACACCTGAAACTAGATCATAACCACACACATGTATACACACACACTCACACACACGTGCACACACGTTCACATGTGCAACATGTACACACGCACACATACATTTGATCGCTACAAGATTTTTAAAAAAAAAATCTGTGTTAATTGGGAAATGGGCAATGCAGGCAAGGACAGCATCTGTTGTCTGTCCCTAACTGAGAGATTGTTTACTTCACATTTGAACGGACCTTTAGATTTAGTGCCTGTGGCATGGATTTCCTGGGGCCTTGGGGAACTTGACTGCTGAATGAAGCAGAGAATGGCTAAAGCAAAAGGTTGCTGAATCCCAGCTCTGACCGAGTTCGTCTCTGCAATCCATAGATCCTCAATGCAGAACTGTGATCAGAGAACCTTTGAGGCACAAGCTCCTCAATCATTTTGCACTCTCCAGACATCTTGCCCAGGATCTAACCTTCTGTGGTCTTCCTAACTGATGAAGTCATCAAACCTCCATCCCCTCACAATCATTCCTGAAAACTGTGTCCTTCAGGCAAAGGCTTTCCCATCTGCAAACTATCCATCCCTTCATTCTTCTGTTTGCCACTGGAGATTGATTACTTTCATTGTTCTTTTTCTCTTAAACCTGAGAGCAAATCAAATTCTTAGAAATAGTGGGAATGTGGGGCATGAATCAGAATTGAAATATAATTGCACCAAATTCATTGAGCCCAGAGTCTATGGTTTTAGTTTGAAAATAAGGTGACACCCATTTAAGACAGAGATGAGAGTTGTGAGTCTTTGGAATTCTCTTCATCAAAAGGCAGTGCAAGCAAAATATTTTTTTTTTAAGGCAAGATAGATAGATTTATGATTACCAAAGAGTTGTAAGATTACAGGAACATAGAGTTCAGGTTAAAACCAAATCAGACATGATCATATTGAATAGCGAAGTATGTTTGAAGGGCCAAGTGGCTTATCTTGTTCCTTGCATGTTTGTTCGTATGTGTAGTGGTGTACCTCAGGGATCAGTACTGGGACCCTTACTTTTCCTGATATATATTAATGGTCTGAATCTTGAAGTGCAAGGGACATATTCGTTGTTTGTAGATGGCACTAAACTTGGATTAATTGTCAACTGTGAGGAGGAAAGTGGGGAACTCCAAACGAACATTAACAAGTTGTGGGATGGATGGATAGGTGACAAGTGAGGTTCAATGCAGAGAAGTTTGAGGTGAAGTACTTTGGCTGTCAGACACTGAGCGACACCATATTATAATGGGTACAATTGGAAAAGTGGGACAGGAACAGAGGGACTTATAAGTCACATTAGGTGAATATGTGCACAGATCATTGAAGGTGGCAGATCATGTGGAGAGAGCAGTGAATAAAACACAGTCTTCTCAGCTTTCTTAATAACAGCAAGAGTACACAAACAGGAGGGTGTTATTGAACCTTTTCAATGTGGTGGCGGTGGCCAGGTAGGAAGTCTTTAGGCTCTGTACCCATATGCTTCTGCTCCTGCTCAGCTAGCTGGATGCATTCCTTTTTGGGTTTTTCTTTTGTTTCTTCATTTCTCTTTTGTATCAAAGTTCTCCTTTTCTTCTCTTCTGCAACTGTGGTGGAGGAAAATGGTTGCAAGGTGCTGCGGTGGCGGCGGTGGTAACTTGGTGGATCCAGATGTCCATTCTTTGTGGCCACAGCTTTATTAAAGGCTTTATCGTCTCAGGCTGTGGCCTGTTCTTCTTGGCAGTGGTTTCAGCTGTGGTTATAGCATTGCCAGCATGGTAGTTCCATTTTGTTCCTTGTGGCCATGGCAGCAATGTGGACAGCTTCGGACAGCGACTGAAGTGGTGACAGCATGAGCATTGGTGGACTAGGTGGGTTTGATCTGTCCCTTCTTGCTACGGTGACAATGCAGTGGCTTTGGTTTTGGCTTTGGCAGCTGCAGCATGATGAGTCCAGTCCAGAAATCCTTGCTTTGGAAGCCTTGGGGCAGCTTTGGCGGCAGAATCCCATAGCCACTCCAGAAACCCAGGAGCTATGGTGGGAACAAAAGATGAAATTTGTCTTAACTTTGTCTTGATTATTTCTTTTTATAATTTTTGTTATTAAGTTGTGGTGAATTATATGCATCTCACTGTATTTTCATAAATACAAGTCACAATAAACTGCTTTTCTATTCTATTCTATGCCATTCCATTGTATTCTACCTGTACAAGACCTCAGCTAGAGTATTGTGTACAATTGTGAATACCACCTCATAGGAAAGATGTGAATGCATTGGAAGCAGAGCAGAAGAGATTTACAAGAATGGTTTCAAAAATGAGAAACTTCAGTTCTGAGGATAGAATGAAATAGTTTGAAGCATTCTTTTTGAAGAAGACTAAGAGGAAATTTGATAGAGGTTTTCAATATCATGAGCAATCTGGGTATAGTAGATAGGAGAATCTATTCCCACTTGTAGGAAGAAGAATGGAAGGGCATGGATTTAAAGTGATGTGCAAAAGAAGGAAGAGTGAGGAGAGAAAAAAATCTTTTACTCAGTAATTGCGGCATGGAAAACGTTGCCTGGAAATGTGGCAGACGCTGATTCAATTGATCAAGAGGGCTTTGGGTGATTATTTTGATAGAAATAGTGTGCAAGGGTATGGGGAAAAGGCAGGAGATCAGCATTACATAATGATGCTTGTTTGAAGAACCAGTGCAGATGCAGTGAACCAAATGGCCTCCTTTCTATTCGGTAATTCTGTGATAATAGTTAAACAGTGGTTGGTAAAAGATGTACAATGGGGATATACTTGAGCTTGTCATGGAAGGAATTGAATTTTATTTTCTACGCCTCAACATTTTATAGAAAATGAACATTGACGGATTGGAGATGTCAGTGTCTTCACAGCTTTAAGGATGATAGCTGTTGTGGTTACTGAAAGTGGTTTCACCGTGAAGCCTTTTACTTTTGTTCCTAGAAATGTCTAGGGCAGCCATTGAGATTCCCTAAAAGAAATTGTGATCCTGGCAGGAGGTTTACTGGAGACAAGTCTGTGAGGGGCAAGAAAGGTTTAGAGTGAGAAATTCTTAAAATGCATCCAGAAGGACTTTTTAGGTCAGTATGTTGAAGGCCCTACAAGAGAGGGGGTGGTCCTGACCTTAATTTTAGATAATGAAGCTGGGCAAGTGGTAAAGCATTTAATGAACAGTGATCACAAATCTATTAGATTCAAGGTTGTTATGGAAAAGGACAAGGTTAAGCCTGAAATCAAAGTTCTAAACTGGGGAAAGGCTGATTTTAATAAGTTCAAGTATAACTTGGCCAGAGTGGTCTGAGATCAGATGCTTTTAAGCAAATCTGTGTCAAAGCAGTGGAATGCCTTCCAATAGGAACTGGAGAGAATATGTGGCAAAAATGTTGCAATAAACACAAAGGGTGGGACTAACAAATCCTGTGATCCCTGGATATTAGTGACGGCATAGATGCTAAGAAGGTGTTGCCCCTAGCTGGAGAGTCTAGAACATGGTGCCACAGTTTCAGAATAAGGGCTTCACCATATAGGACTGAGATTAGATTAGATTCACTAAACTGTGGAAGCAGGCCATTTGGCCCAATATGTCCACACTGCCCCTCCAAACAGCAACTCACCCAGACCCATCTCCCTCTGACTAATGCACCTAACACGATGGGCAATTTAGCATGGCCAATTCACCTGACCTGGACATCTTTAGATTGTGGGAGGGAATCTACGCAGACACAGGGAGAATGTGCTAACTCCACACAGACAGTCACCCGAGGCTGGAATTGAACCAGAGTCCCTGGCATTGTGAGGCTGCAGTGCTAACCACTGAGCCACCATACCACCTTGAGAATAGGAGAAATTTACTTTTTAAAGTAGTGTGAACCTTTAAAATTCTCTACCCTTGATTAGTCCATAGATGATAAAAATTAATAGTATTTTATAATAATTATGGGAACAATGTAGCAGGTTACAATTAAGGTAAGAGATAAGGCATGATCTTATTGGTTGGTGGAACAGGTTCCAAGAGCTGACATCTATTTCTGCTCCTATATCATATGTTCCCATAAGGCACCTGGTCTGAATGGAATTTTTTTCAGAGTTTTTGAGCAAATTAAGTTAGAAATTGCAATGGCCACAACCATCCAATTCTCTGTTGATAGAGAGATGGTGCTAAAGATCTAAAGGATGTTAAATGGTACATTCTTCAAAAAAGGATAAGGTTGGTATCTATGGACTAGTCAGTTCATATTCTGTGCTAGGGAAACATTTATAAAACATATCTGGGAAACAAAAAGAGACAGAAACTTGGATAAGCCTAAAATCTTTGAGTTAAAAAGCCATTACAACTCAAAATGAGGGTCACTGGCCCATTAATTTCATGCTCACTCTCTATTGCCAACCCACTCCCATGTTTTATCCTCTTGGCCTTGCAAGTCTACTTCCCTCAAATGGTCACCAAACTTCCTTTTGAAATTATTTGTAGTCTTATCTTACACCACTTTCATATCTGATGAGCTCCGGGTCATAACCATGTTGTGCATAAGAAGCTTTTCCCTCACATTCTCTGCAACTCTCGTATTAAACCTTAAATCTCTGTCCACCTAGCTCCATTACAATCAGCTAATGAGAACGGCTATACTTTAATTATATTAACTAAACTGTTCATAATCTTGCTCATAATGTCACACTCTGACATACCTCCTTAAATTTGTTTGCTCTGTGAAGAACAAGCTCAGTTTTTACAACCTAACCTTGAAGCTAAAATACCTTCTCCCTGGAACTATCCTAGTAAATCTCCTCTGTGACGTTTCAATGATACTCTTATCCTTCTGCTATCCCGAACACAAAAGTATACTGGTAATCAAAGCCCATTACTCCACAAGTTGTATCAAAAGTGTGTTAATAATAAAAATGGTCAATCTATCTCTCTTTTGTACTATTATCCAGAGTAAAAGGAATATCCCCCAGTCTTTCTTCTAAGAACAAGGTAGAAAGAATGAACAAAGTTAAAAGTTAATCATTACAGTAATTATAATATAGCATAAATCTTACAATGTAAGGTTAATACTTACACATTGCAGACATTCTTAGGTTTAAGTATAAAATTTTTTAAAAGCTGAAAATTCAAACATTAATCTTTAAAGGCTTAGCCACAATGGGTCCGATGTTTGAGGAATCAACATGAGATTGGGATTCCGTGCCGAGGCCACGCCAGACCGAGAGTCTGCCCCGCCCAGCCGTGAGTCTGCTCTGCCAAGCCAGGAGGCTGCCCCGCCAGGCTGGGATGCAACTTCGCTGGTTCTGCATTGAGTCCGAGGATAGGAGTCTGAGGCCAAAGAGAAGAAAGAAGAGAGAAAAGGATAAAGAAACGAAAGAGAAGAAGAAAGACAGAAAAAAAGAAGAGTAAACGGACAGTGCAGACAAGCTCAGTCTGAAGCATCCTACTCCACCGCTATCTTGGAGTTTCTGGAGATGGTGGACAAGCTTTTGGAAACCATGGGTGAAATTACCTGCTACAAGATTTTTAGCCCCAGAACTGCTCTTGCAGCCACTGTATTTATATGGATAGAGCCAGTTAGTGGTAACCCTCAGGGTGTTGATGGGGTGGGAGTGAAATTTTAGCAATTGCCATTGAAAATGCCATTGAATGTTAAGGTGCGATAGTTAGATTTTCTCTTGTTGGAGATAGTCATTGACTAGCACTTGTGTGGTGCAAATGTCAGCTGACGTCTGTCAGCCTAAACCTGAACATTGTCCAGCCAATTCCAGCTGATTAAATATTTTTTAAAGTGTAGTCACTAGTATGATGTAGGAAATGTGGCAGATATTTTTCGTGCAGCACACTCCCATAAACAGCACTGTGAGCTAGTTGACAAGACACTGGAGATAAATCCACTGCTCACCTTCAGAATAGGTCTTTCAGGTACCTCCAACTGATGGGGTCTTTGTTTAATATCTCATTCAAATTGCAGCACCTACAGTGATGGACTTATGTGAAGTTCCAACTCAGACAAGAAAACTACCAACTAACCCATAGACTGACATCAGAAATGTTTTGCTGTTTGTTTCTCAATATATCTTGCCTTCATAATAAATGTATGTAAATACACTCTAGATCCCTTTGAGCCTGCAATTGCCGCAGTTGCATTCTACCAGATTTATGTTGCTTCTTCCTATTTCTACTACCAACACCTATTAGGATTGCTAGCAATAGCCCTTTGGGGAAAATGGTCAGTAGTAACATGGATAAAAAATTGGTTAATTGATAGAAAATAGAGTTGCAGTAAATACCGGTTTCTTGGACTGTGGGAAGTTTGCAGTGGAATTTGCAATGGTTCATTAATTCCTAATTTTGATGTGTATTAATGATTTTGACCTAATTTCAAAATTTGTGATGACATAAAACTTGGAAGTGCAGTAAACACAGGGGCACATCCTGGAATTCAAGAGGATGTAGACTGTTGGAATTGGGAGTCACATTGCAGACGAAATTCAAAGCAGAAAGTTGGGGTGAGTTGAAATAAAAAATATATGCTAATGGTAGCATTTAAAATGAGTGCAAGAAGACAGAGAACTGGACTATTTGCATGCAAGTTTAGAAGATGGCAGGAAATTATGCAGAACCTGTAGAAAATATTAATTCAGCCCCAGATGAAGCATTGTGCCCAATGCTAGGCCACACATTTTAGGAAGAATGTGAAATCTTTGGAGACGTTATAGAAAGACATTATTCAAATAGTTCCTATGGTACCTTCTGGTGCAATATGAGTAGGATCCCAACCTCTAAGCCAAAGGTTGAAGGCCCAATCCTATAACTGGTTGACCACAGAAGGTGCATTTTATCAATCTGAAAATCCTTACAACCAGCTAATGAGTTTGGGAAGAGCTGGAAAGACAACTGGCCGTGTCTGATGTGAAGTGGTGCCTCTCAAGCTGTAGCCTCCAGTTTCAGATTAGCAATGTGTTCCAGGAAAAACAAGCTATGGAAAATTGATGTAGGCATATAACTTGACCTCTTTATAACCCTGCATTTGTGGTAACTCTTCTAAGTTCCTGAATGAGGGATTACAGCATTGTCCACAAACCAACAAAGCTGAGGTTAAAAATCATGAACAGTTTGATTAAATGAATAGAAATTGTTTCCACTGGTTGAAGAATCAATGATGCAGAATTAAGGTGATCAGCTGAAGAACCAGTGGCAGCATGAGGTAGAACTTTTTGTTTTGATAAAAAGTGATGAGGATTTGGAATGTACAGTCTGACAAGAGATTTGTAATCAGCGATGGTTCACAGGGATCAGTCCACAGTCCGCTTTTGTTTGTCATTTATATAAATGATTTAGATGAGAATGTAGGAGGCATGGTTAGTAAGTTTACAGATGACACTAAGATTGATGATATAGTGGACAATGGAGAAGACTATCTAAGATTACAAAGAAATCTTGATCAATAGGTCAATGGGCTGAGGGGTGGCAGATGCAATTTAATTTGGATAAAGGTGAGGGGTATTGTATTTTGGTAATACAAACAAGGGCAGAACTCATACAAATAATGGTTGGGCCCTTGGTGGTGTTGTAGAATAGAGAGACCTAGGGATTCAGGTAGATAATTCTTCAAAATTAGTGTCATGGGTAGACAGGGTGGTTAACACACTTTTCTTCACATATGGAGCTCAGAACTTTGAATAAAGGAGTCATATTGAGGTTGTACAGGACATAGGTGAGGCCTTTTCTGAAATACTATGAGCACCTCTGGTTGCCTTGTTATAGGAATGTTATTGTTAAACTAGAGAAGGTTGAGAAAAGATTTACCAGGATTTTGCTGGGAATGAGGGTTTGAGATATCAAATTAGATTTAGGAAAACTGAGACAAATTTTCTCTGAAGGGTAGGATGGTGAGAGGTGACTTTATTGAGGTTTATAAAACAATGAGGGCTTGGTTCAGGTGAATGACAAGAATCTTTTCCCTTCGGTGAGGGACTTAAAAGTCAGGGAACGTATTTTTAAGGTAAAAGGACAAAGATTTCAAAATGACATGATGGGCAACTTATTTATACAAACTGTGGTTTTGGTGTGGAATGAAATGCCAGAGAAAATGTTAGATGCTGGTACAGTTACAGCATTTAAATAAATTCATGAGTAGGAAAGGTTCAGATGGATATGGGCTAATCATAGCCAGATGGGACTAGTTTAGTTTGAGATTAGATTAGATTCCCTACAGTGTGGAAACAGGCCTTTTGGCCCAACTAGTCCGCACCGACCCTCTGAAGAGTAACCCACCCAGACCCATTTCCCTCTGAATGATGCACCTAATACTATGGGCAATTTAGTATGGTCAGTTCACCTGACCTGCACATCTTTGGACTGTGGGAGGAGACCCACACAGACACAGGGAGAATGTGCAAACTCCACACAGACAGTCACCTGAGGCTGGAATCAAACCTGGGACCCTGGTGTTGTGAGACAGCAGTGCTAACCATTACGCCATACTGTTTGGTGTGGACTGGTTGGACCGAAGGGTCTGCTTCGATGCTGTAAGACTCTGTGACGGGTTGGTGGGTTCAATTAGACCTTTCAAAATGGAATGAATAAATGTTTCAGGAGAAAAGCGATTGTATGAATATAGGAAAGAGCAGTGATGTAGAACTAACTGAATTGCTCTTTGAAACATCTTGCAGACTCAGTGGATTAATAGCCTCATTCTGAGCTTTCTATTCTATGATTTTAAGTTTAGTGGTTTGATTTAATACCCACTAAATGTGACAAATTGTCTGATTTTTATTATTGGCTATAAGTTAGTTGTGTGTTTGCTTTTCTGAAATGATTCAGGCAGTAGATCTAACTTTTTGAGTGGTGCTTTCCACTATTTAATTGCCCTTATTTGTTGCCTAGAGAATTAAACTGTCCTGATGTAGACTTACCAGTCTTCTTTGAAGAATGTTTTGTACTCTGTTCTGGCAATGGCAATCAATACAAGAGATCAGTAGAAACAGGGTGCAAACATCTATTAGAAATGATTATCCTAGACAAACCTACAAATAACCCTCATTTAACTTGATATTCAAAGCCATTATGATCTTATCAGAAGCTTCTAACTTATTCAGTCACATGAAGAAATTGAATAATAGAAATTATTTGAAAACATGGCAATTGTTACTTCAAACCCTCATGTAATATACTAAATAATCAAGAGCCAAAGGGATTGGCAGACAAGGAACAATTCTTATTATTCGATCCAGAATCCATATGAGTGCCCTTGCATCTCAATATGTATTAATGTTAAATAAAAATGATTCTGGATGTCACTTTGCAAAGATTTTAGAATTTTACAAAAATATCAGTTTACAGCTGAGTATTGGTGGATCAATTGTCCAGAATTCCTAAAATTGATTTCTTAAATTTTAAGATTTCAAAACAGTAATTTTCTAATCAAACTGTTGAGGGGTGTTATTACACGCCTCTAGAAGTGGGTGGGAATTGAAATGAGGCTCTTTGGCTCAAAGGTAGGGACACTACCATTGCACGTTTTTTTTATTCTGGCTCTTTCAAATTCACCCATCTCAGTTCTTTTTTCTTCAGATGCATATTTAATAGCATATTTGCAAGTTAAACACTGAAACATTGTGCCAATATCGGAGTACAGTTGAAAAACTGATATGATACATTTTGTTCAAAGAACATGGAGAGACAGTATAGACTAAATAGTACTAATATAATGGGTGTAGGAGCATTAGTGTAGATGTGCGTGGAGAGGCCAATTAATTAAGCATCAATACCCTAAGATGTATTAATAGAGCCATATAGTACAGGAGCAAAGTATTTGTGCTGAACACATAGACACAATATTAGACCTTCACTGGAGTACTGTGGATGGGTCTGTTGCCAAATTCAGGAAGGTTGTGAACGCATTGGAAATTGTGCATAGAAACGAGGAGCAGCAGTCGGCCACTTGGCCCTTCAAGCCTACTCTGCCATTCAATACTATGCCAATGTGATAGTCTCCCCATACCTCTTGATGTCTTTAGAATCAAAGTATTTACATATCTCTTTTTTGAATATTCAGTTCAGTGACTTGGCCTCTACAGCCTTCTATCTTTGAGAATTTCACAGATTCATTATCGCAAAATCTTTCTTCATCTCAGTAGTAAATGGCCTACCCTGCAACCTGAGGTTGTGTACCCTGCTTCTAGAATCCTCCATGTATCCAGTCAGACCTCCCTTGCTAGGACTTTATACATTTCAATCAGATCCTCTCTTAGCAAAAGAGGTTTATGAGAAAGATTCCAGTTTGAGACATTTCAATTTGGAAGATCGAGTGGAGAAGTTGGGATTGTTTTCCTCAGAGAGGAGAACCTGAGAGATGATTAGACTAGTGTCTTTAAATTGGTTTGAACAGAGTAGATATGGAGAAACTGTTCCCAATCATAAAAGGATCAAGAATGTGAGGACACAGAATTAAATTAATTTGCAATGGAATGTATTGTCAGGAAGTCTGGTTGAGGCGGGTTCAATAGAAACATTGAAGAGAGCATTCAATGATTAAAAATAATATTACACATGGTTATGGGGAGAATGAAGGAGACTGGTACATAAGTCATAACACTCATTAGGAGAGTATGTAGATTCATAGTAATTTACATTACAGAAGGAGGCCTTTCAGCTCATCACGTCTGCAGCCAGTCAACAACGATCTGATTACATTAATCTCATTTTCCAGCTTTTGACCCTGGGCTATGGTGAAGCAAGTGTCATTGTGGCTGCAGTGCAGTTGCAGACATGACAGACTGAAAGAACCTTCTTATGCACCTTAATTATTCTGTGATTTAATGGAAGGATGAATTCTAATTGTACTTCGGCAATCTGGCATTTTTAGTGCAATTGGTGTTTATAGGGAAGGAGAGATAGTGGCAGGATAATTCCAGATAATTGAGAGAGTCAACAGGTCCGTACAAATAGTGTAAGGGGAGTGTCGACAGGTTGAATAATAAGTGCTAGCAGGTGATTGAAAGTGTCAGACGGTGTGAGTAAAGCATCAACAGCTGAATAACAAGTGAAGGGATGATCTATGAATTGATTAAGTAAGGCAGAGATAATTATTTTTGATTATTTGTAATTATCTGTCTGCCTTAATTAATCAGTTCAAGGTTGTCACTTCACTTGTTATTTAGCTATTGATGCTTTACTCATACCAATTTACACTTTTTATCACCTGCAAAGACTCGTTATTCAGCCTGTTGACACACTGCCCACACTATTTGTACTTATTTGCTGACTCTCTTAACTATCTGTAATTATCTTGCCATTATCTCTCCACCTATATATATTCCATGCCTGTGCATTTCCCTCCACTTCATCTAATGCAGGTGCAGTGCTCCAAAAGCTTGCAATTTCAAATAAACCTGTTGGACTATAACCAGGAGTCATGTGACTTCTGACTTTGTGCACTCCAGTCCAACACCGCCATCTCCATATCAACAAAACATATTGACAGATTATATCAATGAATACAGTTTTGTCAGCCCTAATTAAATAAAGCAAGTCAATACTTTGACACACCTGGTAAAAGGTCACCATATTTCCACTTTCCTGTCCTTTTGCAGGAACATAGCTAATTCTTGTCTGAACCTAAAGGAATGGAGGAGAAACTCAACCCCAATAGGGTGAACACACAAGCCATTAATGGGTTGGCAGCATATTAATCCCTGCTCACAATCTTCTTTTTCAGTTGAGTTGAATGCTGAAGTTGTCAATAAAAGGCATCAACTGGAGAAATCTCCCACAACTGCATCAAGATGGAAATGAGTTTCTTAAATGGGCCTTTAAAAGATCAAAATATATACAAAATGCATTGAAAATAATTAAGAAGTATTTTAGTTTAATGTTATTTTCTCAGTAGTGTAGCTTTGGCATGGACCATGACCTCTAATTCATAGTGAGTGAATTCAACTTTCATGGGGAGCAAAATGGTTGGTAGCAGACAGTAACACACCACACAAATCAACGGAAAGGGTAGGATGTAAAAATGGTATCTCATTTTGTTACATATTTAAGCCAAAGTTAATTTTCACTTCCATATGCATTAACTGCAACTGCACAGCCTTCAGATGTATTTATTCAAATAAATAATCATTTATCATGCCCAACCTCTGACATCAGTAGGATTGTTGTGATTCTGGACTATAAACCCACCTGCAAACTATCCACTGATTGAGGAGGTAGGCAACAAATTGCTCCAAGGTTACTTCCAATTCTGCTCTCGAATCAGCCGGTGGACAAAGCAGAAACATGGTTTGGGCATTTAATTTCTGATTTTCCTCTCCTGTCCATGCCGACCAGATATCCCAACCCAATCTAGTCCCACCTGCCAGCACCCAGCCCATATCCCTCCAATCCCTTCCTATTCATATACCCATCCAAATTTCTTCTCCCTTTGATAGTCCACTAAAAATTGACAACTTGGGGAAGTCTGGCATTTCATTAGACATTGTGAGGAAATTTGTTTGTATTAGATTTAAACATAACTAGTTTTGACTTGAAATCCTCATAAGGTATTGTTGTCTTTCATGTAATGTTTGTGTTACTGGATAGTAATAAAGGCATTAATGCAGCTAGAATGTGGCGATGCGAATTCTGTAAAACAGAATCTCAAAGTTATCAACAAACTACTTAATACAGTTCCCTCACAGACAGGCAGGAGGCTGGAAGAACACAGCAAACCAGGCAGCATCAGGAGGGGGAGAAGTTGACTTTTCGGGTGTTACCCTTCTCCTTCAGCTTTCTACCTCTTTTCTTATATATCAAAATGTTTGAACAAATTGTTAAGCCGTTATTGAAATTAATTTTGTGGATTTTTATCATTCATGTTTGTGCTTCAGTGTTGCAGGATAAAATAGCAAAAAAAATTCCTTATCCTCTTTTGTTAGAAAGTCGGCTGTTAAAATTCAAAAATATCATATTTTTCATGTATGAGTTTTTATTTGCTTAACATTGCTTTTGAAAACATCAACTGTCACTATCCTGCTATACTTCACCAAGCAAAGGTGAAGGTTGCAAAGGTTCTTATTAATATGTTCTGATTCCTACATTCAAGTTTCACACCAAACTGTTAAGACATTTTAGGCGCAGCATATCCTTTTGAATAATGAATTAGTAATGCACAGTGAAGCACTTACACAATACACAGAAGCTGTCTTACGTAACAAGGCTACCGAATATAGGATTACAGTATACAACAACATTATTATCAGTGTAATCATGTGTTTAGTTCTCAAAATATCAGTTGATTAATTTGGAATGCTTTGCTATATTTTATCTCCCTGCTATTCCATTTAGACTGGATTTATACTGTTGTAAAGGAAGCACGACCAATTATTCAGTTTCATTTCATCCTTATTTTTGTGAAGAGATTATTCAGTTACTCATTACATTGGTCTCAATGATTTGAAAATAAATCTTTCTTCTCAATAATGTTTAAAATGAACAATTATAAATATCAGAATATTGGATAGTATGACAAACTGTTTGATCATTTTAAGAGGTTAAATTGCCCTGAGGTATATGGTTATTCTCCTGATATGACAGTTGCAGTTTGTAAACATGTCCTTTAAGATATGTGGCATTAGAAATTCAGTCTTAATGTTAAAATGAAAATGGGCTGTTTTGACTCAGTGAATCATGCACTCTCTAGGTCCTCCACTATATTTGTGTCAGCTATTACTATAAAAGATGGTTATTATTGTTCATTGACATTTATATTGTAAACCAGTACAGTAATTGAGTCATAGAGTCATAGAGATGTACAGCATGGAAACAGATGCTTCGGTCCAACCCGTCCATGCCAACCAGATATCCCAACCCAATCTGGTCCCGCCTGCCAGCACCCGACCCATATCCCTCCAAACCCTTCATATTCATATACCTATCCAAATGCCTCTTAAATGTTGCAATTGTACCAACCTCCACCACTTCCCACCCTCTGTGTGAAAAGTTGCCCCTAAGCTCACTTTTATATCTTTCCCCTGTCACCCTAAATCTATGCCCTTTAGTTCTGGACTCCCTGACCCCAGGGAAAAGACTTTGTCTATTTATCCTATCCATGCCCCTCATAATTTTGTAAACCTCGATAAGGTACCCCTCGGCCTCCGACGCTGCAGGGAAAACAGCCCCAGCCTGTTCAGCCTCTCCCTATAGCTCAAATCCTCCAACCCTGGCAACATCCTTGTAAATCTTTTCTGAACCCTTTCAAGTTTCACAACATCTTTCTGATAGGAAGGAGACCAGAATTGCACGCAATATTCCAACAGTGGCCTAACCAATGTCCTGTACAGCTGCAATATGCCCTCCTAACTCCTGTACACAATACTCTGACCAATAAAGGAAAGCATGCCAAATGCCTTCTTCACTATCCTATATACCTGTGACTGTACTTTCAAGGAGCTATGAACCTGCACTCCGAGGTCTCTTTGTTTAGTAACATTCCCTCGGATCTTACCACTAAGTGTATAAGTCCTGCTAAGATTTGCTTTCCCAAAATGCAGCACCTCGCATTTATCTGAATTAAACTCCATCTGCCACTTCTCAACCCATTGGCCCATCTGGTCCAGATCCTGCTGTAATCTGAGGTAACCTTCTTTGCTGTCCACTACACCTCCAATTTTGGTGTCATCTGCAAACTTACTAACTGTATGTCTTATGCTTGCATCCAAATCATTTATGTAAAAGACAAAATGTAGAGGGCCCAGCACCAATCCCTGTGGCACTCCACTAGTCATAGGTCTGAAAAACAACCCTCCACCATCACCCTCTGTTTTCCAACTTTGAGCCAGGTCTGTATCCAAATGGCTAGTTCTCCCTGTATTCCATGAGATCTAACCTTGCTAATCAGTCTCCTGGGGGAACCTTGACGAATGCCTTATTGAAGTCCATATAAATCACATCCACTGCTCTGCCCTCATCAATCCTCTTTGTTACTTCTTCAAAAAACTCAATCAAATTTGTGAGACATGATTTCCCATGCACAAAGCCACGTTGATTATCCCTAATCAGTCCTTGTCTTTCCAAATACATATACATCCTGTCTCTCAGGATTCCTTCCATCAACTTGCGCACCACCAAGGTCAGGCTCTCCAGTCTATATTTCCCTGGCTTGTCCTTACCGCCCTTCTTAAACAGTGGCACTATGTTTGCCAACCTCACCTGTGACTATCAATGATACAAATATCTCAGCAAGAGGCTCAGCAGTCACTTCTCTAGCTTCCCACAGAGTTCTCGGGTACACCTGATTAGGTGCTAGGGATTTATCCTACTCAACCCATTTCAAGACGTCCAGCACTTTCTCCTCTGTAATCTGGGGAAACAAATATGTTAATATTTGTTTCAAGATTTATATTAAACATAAAAAGAAAATGTTTATTATTCATACCTTTTATTTTGTATACAAAGATATTTTTTGGTAAAAATATACATTGTAGTTATAGCAAGACAGTTGTAGTGTTGAAATAGCTTCCAAAGCTGTCAGCATGGCTTTCTCTCTGATGGAGAAATTAGTGACATTCGTGAAGAGCCAGATGCAACAGGCCATAATGGATGCAATGGCTCCTCAGCCCTACGCCAGCTCGCTGACACCTCCTCCTACTGCCCCCTTGACCATGACCCCACCTCCCACCACCAAACCATCATCTCCCAGACCATCGATAACCTCATCACCTCAGGGGATCTCCCATCCACTGCCTCCAACCTCATAGTCCCACAACCCCGCACCGCCTGTTTCTACCTCCTGCCCAAAATCCACAAACCTGACTGCCCTGGCCGACCCATGGTCTCAGCCTGCTCCTGCCCCACCGAACTCATCTCTGCATACCTCGACACGGTCCTGTCCCCCTTAGTCCATGATCTCCCCACCTACATTCGGAACACCACCCACGCTCTCCACCTCCTCCATGATTTTCGCTTCTCCAGTCCCCAACGCCTTATCTTCACCATGGACATCCAGTCCCTGTACACCTCCATCCCCCATCATGAAGGACTCAAAGCCCTCCGCTTCTTCCTTTCTTGCCGTACCAACCAGTACCCTTCCACTGACACCCTCCTTCGACTGACTGAACTGGTCCTCACCCTGAACAACTTCTCTTTCCAATCCTCCCACTTTCTCCAAACCAAAGGAGTTGCCATGGGCACCCACATGGGCCCCAGCTATGCCTGCCTCTTCGTAGGATATGTGGAACAGTCCATCTTCCGCAACTACACTGACACCACCCTACACCTTTTCCTCCGCTACATCGATGACTGTATCGGCGCTGCCTCGTGCTCCCACGAGGAGGTTGAACAATTCATCCACTTTACCAACACCTTCCACCCCGACCTCAAATTTACCTGGACCGTCTCAGACTCCTCCCTCCCCTTCCTAGACCTTTCCATTTCTATCTCAGGTGACACGGACATCAACACGGACATTTACTATAAACCGACCGACTCCCACAGCTATCTAGACTACACCTCTTCCCACCATGCCCCCTGTAAAAACGCCATCCCATATTCCAAATTCCTTCGTCTCCGCCGCATCTGCTCCCAGGAGGACCAGTTCCAATACCGTACAGCCCAGATGGCCTCCTTCTTCAAGGACTGCAGATTCCCCCCAGACGTGATCGATGATGCCCTCCACAGCATCTCCTCCACTTCCCGCTCCTCCGCCCTTGAGCCCTGCCCCTCCAACCACCACCAGGACAAAACCCCACTAGTTCTCACCTACCACCCCACCAACCTCCATATACAGCTTATCATCTGCCGTCATTTCCGCCACCTCCAAACGGACCCCACCACCAGGGATATATTTCCCTCCCTTCCCCTATCAGCGTTCCAAAAAGACCACTCCCTCCGTGACTCCCTCGTCAGGTCCACACCCCCCACCACCCCAACCTCCACTCCCGGCACCTTCCCCTGCAACCGCAAGAAATATAAAACTTGCGACCACACCTCCTCCCTTATTTCTCTCCAAGGCCCCAAGGGATCCTTCCATATCCGCCACAAATTCATCTGCACCTCCACACATATCATCTGTTGCATCCGCTGCACTTGATATGGCCTCCTCTATATTGGGGAGACAGGCCGCCTACTTGTGGAGCGTTTCGGAGAACACCTCTGGGACACCCGGACCAACCAACCCAACCACCCCGTGGCTCAACACTTTAACTCCCCCTCCCACTCCACCAAGGACATGCAGGTCCTTGGACTCCTCCATTGCCAGACCATAACAACACGACGGTTGGAGGAAGAGCGCCTCATCTTCCGCCTGGGAACCCTCCAACCACAAGGGATGAACTCCGATTTCTCCAGTTTCCTCATTTCCCCTCCCCCCACCTTGTCTCAGTTGAATCCCTCCAACTCAGCATTGCCTTCCTAACTTGCAATCTTCTTCCTGACCTCTCCGCCCCACACCCCACTCTGGCCTATCACCCTCACCTTGACCTCCTTCCACCTATCACATCTCCATCGCCCCTCCCCCAAGTCCCTCCTCCCTACCTTTTATCTTAGCCTGCTGGACACACTTTCCTCATTCCTGGAGAAGGGCTTATGCCCGAAACGTCGTATTTCCTGTTCCTTGGATGCTGCCTGACCTGCTGCGCTTTTCCAGCAACACATTTTCAGCTCCTCAGCCCTTCTGCCAGTTTCATGAATACCTCCAGCTGGCTGCATTAGACAGCCAGAAGATGCCCATTAAGATAATTTCAAGCTATTATCCAGCAAGATCCATCCCATCTACCTCTACCACAGCTGGTAGCACAAAGAGTACATTACATAGCAGTACGTATCAGAAATTTAAGAGTACCTAAGGGATCATGGATAAATCGAGCATCTAAATGTTAAAACTTCATCTATTGAGCTGTTTAATAAAATATTGAAGTATTGGTGCTCAATCATCTCCCAATTCTTGTTTTCCTTTGGGATTTCAGTTGTACCCTGGCTCCTTAGTGGCCTGGATGTGAGGGAATATTCCTTGAAATGAATAGTATTTGGCAGACCATTGGTACTTCCGGAGGAGCAGAGATAGATCATCCATTTGATGAAGGTTGTTGCAAATGCCTGAGCTGTGTCTTTTACACTAATGTAATGGCCTCTCCCACCATTGAGAATGGGAAGATTTGTGGAGCCTCCTCCTCCCATGAGTTATTTAATTGTCCAACACTATTCGCAACTGAATTTAGAGGGAGTATAGAGATTCAATCTGATTCATTGGTTGCGGGATTACATAGCCCTATCTATTGAATGTTTTTTTTCACTGTCTGGAAGCAAGTTGTCCTGTGTTGTAGCTTCACCAGGTCATCGCCTCATTTTTAGGCATGCCTGCTGCTCCACCTGCAAGTCCCCCTACACTCTTCATTGAACCAAGCTTGGTCCCCCTTCCTGAATGCAATGATAGAGTAGGGGATATGCTAGATCATAAGGTTACAAATTATGGCTGAATATAATTTTGTTGCTGTTGATTACTCCCAGCACCTCATTAGTGCCCAATTCTGAATTGATATGTCTGTTCTGAATCTATTCCATTTAACAGAGGATTGATACCACAGAATATGATAGTGTTCCCAATGTTAAGCCGGTGTCACTCCAATCAATATTGTTATAGATACAGGCATTTGCAACAAATAGACTTATGAGGATGAAATCAAGACTATGAATTTGCTATAAATATTCATTCTATAATGCTACATTTGCTCAGTTTTACATCTGTAAAACTCACAGACCTATGAAACTTCATTCTCAAAATAATGTTCAAGCAGGTGACTCACTAGTCAGGATTAACTTAATGTGAGGCTAATTGATAAATTCAGGGTCCCCAATGTGCTTCCCATCTGAAAATACGAAAATACATTTTTTTTGCCAGCACACAACTTAAAACGTGTATTCAAATATGCTACTTCAAAGGTACTATGATGAATTAGATAAGATTGAGAAAAAGAGCAGCAAGTTTGTTTCTGGAACTTATCGCCATAAATGTAGATAATCAACAAAAGCTGAAGACCTCAAAGTAAACAACAAGGCAGAAACAATCAAACTGTGTACTCAATATTGTTCATTTCACATAAGCTCCTTAAATTTCACTCCATTGTGACATATTTAACACATTCCAGTTACGTCCGCTTTCAGCCATTTCCAACTAAGCTCCCAGGTGTCACTAGAGCCTGCCTTTAATAATCTTTCATATTAATGCTAAATTATATCCCATTCTCCCAACACGAAGTCCTCAACTTCACACCTCAGTGACATCTTTTACACATACTGCCAATGTCTCCACAGGCTTTTTGAAGATGATGAATGCCTGGATACTTCATCAGGAGTGTCCTGACATTAAGTTGCAGTGTGTGGGTTGGGGGGGGGAGGGGGTTGCTGGATAAGGCGCTGGGAGACAGGGATTGGCAAAACTATGTAATCTATGGGACAATCCTGCTTGTATCAGCTTCACAGAAACAATCTGCCTAAAATAATAGCTGTTGCTCAAACTGCAACAGACAGGGCAGGTCTGACACATGACCCACTCATCGTTACCTCACTTGCCAGTTTCTTAAGATAGAAACTAAGACAAGAGTGAAGGCAGAAAGTACTCAGAATTTTCAGTAAGTTGGGCAGCACTGCGGAAAGGAAACAGAGTTTACAATTTAGATCGACAAGAAGTGGAAAAGATTAGAAATGTAATAGGATTTGATTAAGTACAGAAATGGGAAAAGAGTGGAGGGAAGGAAAGAACACAATATATCAAAACAAATTTATCGCTATCAACTTGAAAGTCTCAGGAGATTGAACTGATGCTTGTGTTGGAAGGTTTGTAACAAAAGCTCTGAACATAAAAATGTATACTTATGCAGCAACGTTTAGTTGAAATAAAAACAGAAATTGCTGGAAAAATTCAGCAGGTTTGGCAGCATCTGTGGGGAGAAAGCAAAGTGAACTTTTTGAGTCTGGTGACTTTTTATCAGAACTCGGGTTAAGTCCCTGAAGGGGGCAGGGAGGCCCGGCTAAGGTACAGGAAGACTGGGAATTGGCAAACTGTGGAGTTTGGGGAACAATCCTGTGCCTATGGGCTTCACAGAAACATTCTGCTGATGAAAAGTTACTGGACTAGAAACATTAACTCTGCTCTCTCCCCACAGATGCTGCTAGACCTACTGCCAGCAATTTCTGTTTTTGGTTCAGATCTCCACCACCCACGGTTATTTATTTTGTTTCATTGCTTTGTGTTTCTTTTAGTAA
The DNA here is from genome assembly GCF_020745735.1 of Hemiscyllium ocellatum. Classification (NCBI taxonomy): domain Eukaryota; kingdom Metazoa; phylum Chordata; class Chondrichthyes; order Orectolobiformes; family Hemiscylliidae; genus Hemiscyllium; species Hemiscyllium ocellatum. The sequence continues at coordinate 91,636,402 of NC_083406.1, forward strand.
AAATACCTTTCTTCCAGGAATAGAAATTCATGCATTAAGTTGGTTCTCTGCACACTTTATGCTGCATTTATAATTTCTGCTTTAGTTCTGACAAAGGTTAGCAAATTGAAATATTAACTTTACTTCTCACCCACAGCTAGTAAGCATTTCTACTGCTTGTTATATACACCGATATTGCTCTCTCTGGTATAGAATGCATGCAAGCTTCATTTGGTAGCTTGATGAGTTCCAGCAGTTATTCATTTCCATGTTTTAACACTCATTTTAATTTTTGTTTATTTTAACAATTAAAAACCATCAAATTCTCATTGGAAGTCTATCCCTTAAAAGTTCTTCTTTCTTCCTGATAATTTTCTTTTGCATGTAAAGTTAAGTGGGACCAAAAACCTGCTCAGTGTTATAATCTGTGAAAAATTATCTGAAGAACTTTCTTCCGGTTTTAGAGGCAAACATTTTTGAAATTTTCATCTTTGCTAATTAACTTTAATCAATACTAATAAATGGTCAGAATCATCTTTGACACGGTATGCCATTATGTTGCAGAAGGTAAGATAACTGGTTAGCAAGGTTAGATCTCATGGAATACAGGGAGAACTAGCCATTTGGATACAGAACTGGCTCAAAGGTAGAAGACAGAGGGTGGTGGTGGAGGGTTGTTTTTCAGACTGGAGGCTTGTCACCAGTGGAGTGCCACAAGGATCAGTGCAGGATCCACTACTTTTCATCAATTATATAAATGATTTGGATGTGAGCATAAGAGGTATAGTTAGTAAGTTTGCAGATGACACCAAAATTGGAGGTGTAGTGGATAGCGAAGGTTACCTCAGATTACAACAGGATCTGGACCAGATGAGTCAATGGGCTGAGGAGTGGTAGATGGAATTTAATTTAGATAAATGTGAGGTGTTGCATTTTGGGAAAGCAAATCCTAGCAGGACTTATACACTTAATTATAAGGTCCTAGGGAGTGTTGCTGAACAAAGAGACCTCGGAGTGCAGGTTCATAGCTCCTTGAAAGTGGAGTCGCAGGTAGATAGGATAGTGAAGAAAGCATTTGGCATGCCTTCTTTTATTGGTCAGAGTATTGAGTACAGGAGTTAGGAGGTCTTGTTGCAGCTGTACAGGACATTGGTTAGGCCACTGTTGGAATATTGCGTGCAATTCTGGTCTCCTTCCTATTGGAAAGATGTTGTGAAACTTGAAAGGGTTCAGAAAAGATTTACAAGGATGATGATGTCAGGGTTGGAGGATTTGAGCTACAGGGAAAGGTTGAATAAGCTAGGGCTGTTTTCCCTGGAGAGTCGGAGGTTGAGGGGTGACCTTATAGAGGTTTAAGCTCCTCGGATGCTGCCTGGCCTGCTGTGTTTTTCCAGCACCACATTTTTCAACTCTGGTACTCCAGCATCTGCAGTCCTCATTTTATCCTTATAGAGCTTTATGCAATCATGGGGACATGGTTAGGATAAATAGACAAAGTCTTTTCCCTGGGGTGGGGAAGCTTAGAACTAGAGGGCATAGGTTTAGGGTGAGATGGGAAAGATATAAAAGAGACCTAAGGGGCAACGTTTTCAGACAGAGGGTGGTCCGTATATAGAAATAGCTGCTAGAGGAAGTGGTGGAGACTAGTACAATTGCAACATTTAAAAGGCATCTGGATGAATATATGAATAGAAATTGTTTGGAGGGATATGGGCTGGGTGTTGGCAGGTGGGACTAGATTGGGTTGGGATATCTATCAGCTTGGACAAATTGGATTGAGGGGCCTGTTTGCAAGCTATACATCTCCATGCCTCTATAGCACACATAAGTTATAAACAGTGTGGTTTGTCAGTTCTGGGGCCATAATAATTTACAATGTATATTAATATCTTGGATGATGAAAGGGAATGTATACAGCAAAATTTTCAGATGACACAAAAATAGGTGGGATACAAGTAGTGAGGATGACTTAAAGTGTCTATAGAAAGGTGTAGAGAGCTCAAGCGAGTGGTCAAAAACTTGACAGATGTGGGAAAATGTGAGGTTATGTATTTTGGCAGGAAGAACAGCAGCTGAAGATTATTGAAATGGGGAAAGTTCCAGCACAGGATGATTTGGGAATCCGTGTGCATGAGTCGCAAATATTTAGTTTCCAAGTAATAGGGAAGGCAAATGGAATGAAGGTCTTTATTTCAAATGGAATGGGATATAAAAATATGGGGGATGGTCTTGCTAATATTATAGGAGGCAATGATCAGACTACAGTTGGAATATTTTTGATCCCTTTATCAAAGGAAAGATATACTGGCATTAGAGGCAGTCCAGAGAGAGTTCACTAGGTTGATCCCACGGGTGGACTGATTTTCTTATGAGTAGAGTTTGAGTAGGTTGGGCTTGTACTCATTGGAGTGTAGGATAATGAGGCTGGGGCCTTGTTGAAACATAAAGCTCCTTGGGGATTCAACAGCGTAAATGTGTAGAGGTTGTTTCTTTTTGTGGAAAAGTGCAGGAACAGAAGCTATAATGTCAGAATACAGAGTCACCCATTTAATTCTGAGATAAGGAGGAATTTTTTTGTGTCAGAGGGTGGTGAATCTATGGAATTCTTTACAGCACTGGGCTATCAAGACTGAGTCATTAAGTATATTCAAGGTTAGGAATGACAGATTTCTAATTAAGGGAATCAAGAATTATGAAGGTAGGGCATGAAAAATTGGAGTTGAGAATTATCAAATCACCATAATCATATTGAATGATTGAGCAGTGTCAATGGATTAAATTGCCTATTTCTATGGTCTTATGTTGAAGCTTAGTATCGAAGATGCACAATTGTTATACAAATATGTTTATTCACTTAAATTTACTCATTTATGTATACTGATATACACTCCAATATGTTTAACGAACTCTTCTGGGTTAATGATCCAAATGTTAGAGGCAGTACAATAAAACCATTGTGATGCACAGCAAGGAGAACATTTATATGGTAACTGTAGAGTTGAGAATGCAATATTTTATGGCTGCTCTTATAGATGCAATAACTTAACATTGGTGAAACAGCATTTCTGTGTTCTCATGTTCTCATAAAATCAATTTGGATCTAAGTAAACTATTAACTTTCCTTTCTGATTTCAAATAGTCGATTTGACAATTATTACTGGTTATAAAGTTTGGCCAATAATTGTGTATACAGTAATTGTAACCAGGCATCTCCAAAAATAACTGCCAGGTACCTTGCATGTGATTGTGAATTGTCTGATGCCTGTTTCAGAATCATACACCAACATTGTTGCTCAAGTAATAATGAATCAAGATTACTTGGTCCACATGCAGTTTAGTCAGCAGTTAAAGGATCATAGAATGTCCACAGTGTGGAAAGAGGCCATTTAGCCTTATGAGTTTGCACCGTATCTCCAAAGAACATTCCATCCAGACCCAGATCCACTGCAGGCTATCCAGAAAAGGTAATTTTCTTCAAAATAGCTGAGCAGTAGATTTCTGCTTCATCTCTTTTCTTGAAGTTAGTTATGGCTGTAACCTTCTTGAAGTGGGACTTGGGGAAGCGGCTGTTCCTTCTTCTCTCAAATCCACAGAATCGTGCATAGAGTTCTGATGTAAGGAAAGGTCCACCGACTAAGAAGGGCTCAGTTAAGAACTTTGTTGTTTTTCGCCCATTTGATTGTTTGTTACAGATCCTCCATTAATGATGGTCCATGGATTCTCCACCAGGCCACTAAGGGATTGTCTGGAATATTAACTGTCACGGTAGATTCAAAAGAGAAACACTGTCACCATCTTGTGAGCAAAGGGATTTTGTACACTTGTCGTTGGTGTATAAGTGCAGGTGGCTTCAAAAAGCTTTGTACAGTCAACATATTGCTGATTTTTCAGTTTTCTTTTCCCACCATTTGTTGTTTATGTTCTGCATTTGGTTTTGGATATCAGCCTTGAGCAGTTGGAATGCCACGTTCTTGTGACCTTGGCTTGTTCTTCCAGCAATAGCTGAAGCTCATTCATGTTCCAGAACGTCATATATTTCTGTCCTGTTATTACTAAACCAGTCTTGGTGATGACAATGCTCAAATCCAATGGTCTGGACCCAGCTTTCAATACAGATGACTTTATTTGATGCCACTGTTCTGAAATTGAGTTGGATGTGTGAAGTCTTCTAGATTGGTTTGTAAATTGCTTTAGGATTTTCATTCTTTATTCAGGCTGTTTTAGGGCTGAGACATTGACCTTCTTCCTCATAGTCTTTTGGTTCTTGAAATGTCTTTGTGTTGGATGGATGTTCATTACCAATCGACCATGTCACCAGTAAGTACAGTCGGCATCAATTTTTTGCCTGGATCGAGTGTTACAGACTTCACTTAGCATTTTGCCTTAAATAATTATGTAATTTAGTAAGGAGCAGTGCTTTGATCTCAGATCCCTCCATATAGTTTAGTACTATGCTGATGTGCTGACTTCTGGAAGCTCTGCAATATGTTCCCTTATCTTTCACCTAACACGTAATATTTGATATTACTGATGACCCCAGAGAGTCACCTCCCTGAGGTTCAGCATAGACCTGGTTTCCCATGGTTTTCAGACTGTTATTGACCTCCATCTGTTTATTAGTAACACTTACCTCTTTGCAACTTGTCTTCATCTTGCATAGTCTGTCCAATAACTTTGTGGGTGTGTCTGTGTTGAGTTAATCAGATTGTTTGCCCAGACCTATGTACAATGACCCACTGAGACTGTTGCACCTTTGAGGGAATTATGTGATGCTGTAACCTCTGAGACTCCTTTCTCCTGTGATAATGATAGATTGGAAACCTGAACTACTACAGAAATTTTTAAACTTTTAATTCCAAAACGTGTTTTGAAAAGACATCTGCTACAGTGGTGTCTTTCAAAGTCCTGTGTGGGACCAATGTCACACCTGTAACATGTCAGAGAAACATCAAACAGACCAAACCAAATAGCACTTTGAGTTCTGTCAACCAACCACATCAAAAGGGAACAGGGCAAAGGATTTCAAAGAACCTGCAAAAACCAAGAACCCTCAAGTTGAGTCTACAACTGTCAAAATTTCTCAGTCTGCTCTTCACAAATTGTCCATAGAGACTAATCTATGTATATTTTAACTTTTGTTTTGAACTCCCTTCTTATTCTTAATCCATGCATATTTATGTTGTGTGTTTTTTTGTGTTTAGAAACTAATAATCTCACTCTACTGTCAGATGAAGAAAGCCTGGTGAAATTGTTTCCTATTGAAATATAAATTAGTTTGGTCTGGGAGAAAGTCATTCCCTAGGGACAGATCCTTTTCATATTCACGTTATTGTGACCATTTGCAGTGATGGTATTGCGGGGTAAGTGTGTCAATAAAGTAAGTGAGACTGTTCATTCCTCTTAACCTAAAGCTTACCACTTTTAGATACATGTCTGGAACAGTAATCACTTGGACATTCTTGCCTGGGATCTGATCATGACAAATGCCCTCCTCAGAAACAAGTAGGTAGTCATGGGTCTCTCCAAGCCCCTACTCTTTCTCCTTACCCTGATCTCTGTCAGAAAGCAGGTAAAGTGAATGCTTACTATTGCAACACTCCCACTGTCCATACTGTCAAGCTCCTTGTGCTCAGTTATGGCTATTTGGACAAAGCCTCATATTTGCCTGATTTATCCTGATGCCCCTGAACTCATCCAGTCGTGGTGGGAAATCCTGCTTCAGCATCAGCAATGGAGCTGCTCTCATATTGTCCTTCAGGTTCTAGGACGGGTTCAAGACAGAGAGAAATGGTATCGTTCCGCCTGTTGGGTTCCACATATAATGGTGTGGACAGTCTTCTCCTGCATGCAAAAAGATAAATATCACTAGTTTTCAAAGAGACAAGAGAATACTCGTGAGGACAGCAGGAGAACATGCCAGCAGGCACACCTGAAAGTGAAATGCCAACTAAAGAGCTGAGCAGCTGGGCAGTGGACAAAACTAAGCAGCAGGTGGTGGACAGAACTAAGCTGCCCTACAACCAACTGATCAGATCAATGCTCTGCAGCTCTACCAGTTCCAGTCATGAATGATGGTGGACAATGAAGTATTAGGATAATTAAAATATGCATCAAATCCTTGTTAGCCACAGGGACAAGGGAGTGGATGGCCTATGGATAACACAAAAACGTGGATACTGTGGTAACAAAATCCCCAAACTACTGTGAAGGACTGCACGATCCATCAGGAGCTGTCAATTAGGAAAACAAATTGCGTCTTGGTCTGACTTCGTAGGTATGTGGTTATGTGTATAGCGAGACTATGTATAACGAGGCGTTGTGTCTCCAATATCCAAGCAACAAAGCAGTTGAAACTTAATGCGCACCACATTAAAAGATGGCATAACACACCTGTATTGTAAACAGCAATGCAATGCATATATAATTGAGAAGCAGAAAAATGATGCACACACCACAGACTGTTTATAACAGTGCTATATTATTTATTCAGACAATAGCCAACCATTCGGGAACTTTGCTGGTAATCACTTCTCTGGTTTTATATTTAATCCTTAATTTGCAAATAAACATTTTAAACTGTTACCAGAAAAAAATGATAATGGAAAAATACAGATATATTCTAATAATGCTTATGATTTGATCTAGAAACTAGAACTAGAAACATTATCCTTGTGGTAACTGCAAAGCTGTTTTCTCATTAATATCTAACGATAATATCTGTGCTAATTTCAGGTCTCCTGAGACCTTCAATTGTATATGTAGTAAAAGGATCCTATTAATTCCAAATGAACTTGTGTGTGCGTGTATTCGTGTAGAGCTGGTCCACTTCAAAGAGTAGCAATTTCTTGTCAATATATAGGTACAAGTGGTTGAATGAATAGGGAATGAAGACTTGGAGGAAAAGAACAGGGATGTGGGATTAGACTGACTGTTCTTGTGGACAGTTAATAATAGCATGAATTGGTTGAGTTTGTTTTATTGGTATCCCATCCACCACCTTAAACTTTCTAAAACTGTGACACAAAATGGCAGCAATGTATGCAACAGCAGCAACTCCCAAAAATAATTTTAAAAACCTGGAAATCCTGGAAATCTGAGCCCAAAACGGAAAGTGCGAGAGAAACTCAGCAAGTCTGGCAGCATCTGTTTAGAGTCCTGTGACCTTTTGTCAGAACTGCAAATGTTTTAACTGATCATTACACATATCATTATGCATAGATGATAGTTCATAAATTGCAGATGTAAAGTCACCATGAGTAGGTGTGAATACCATGTCCTTGCCTGACTCTCTTCTCCAACAAACAGATTTTCTTCTCTGTAGCTTTGACTGATTATTTAAAGGTCCCTTTGGAGTCCTCGCCTGTCCCTTGTGCTTCTGCCTCTCTTCTCCTCCAAGAAGAGCCGTAGGAGATCTATGACTGAGAGTAACTGTGTGTGCTGAACATATTTATTGAGGCTGAGGTTGCAGAAAGCTGAGGGTGAATCTCATTGATGGATGAACTGATGAGAATTTGTAGGAAGTGCATAGATAGATGTGGATTGGTGTAAGCCAAATTGATGTGAGGATTGACGCAATGAGAAAGAGCTCAGAAGGCAGCATGAGGCTATTGGGTGATACACAAATCAGAATGTAGATGAATGTGCCTCTGCAGTCATCTTTCATTCTTTGTTCTAGTCAATAACCTGCTTTTCAGATTGAATCTCAGTGTTGTAGCATACTCCTGCTTCTAGCCTCCTCTCTTACCTCCAGATACAGCTTCTGAAATACTTCTTCTTCTTGTTAGTAGGCAATAATATCTCCCTGTGCATCCTGATAGTGCCATATCCTGACTAAAGACTCAGGAAATGTCACTTAAAGCAAAGTACAACCTCAGAGCACGTTCTCTCCATCAATCATTTTCTTGTATTCTGCTCCCTTACTCCAGAATTAATCAGCTTTCATGTTTCCAATGTCCCTTTAATATTGGAGTTGAAATTAACTCATTTGGGTCAACTTAATTAGAAACATAGAAACCTAGATTGGCATACAAGCAGCAAATAACATGGCATTGACATCGCTGGGTTAAACTAAATTACTGTGAGAGGGGCTACACTTACTCCTGGATTCCCATATACTAACAACGTCACTTCCTCTCCCCCACCCAAGCAATATTTATTGAATCTCTTGCATATTTGATGCTCTACACACTAACCTCTCCTACCTTCTCAAGCAGGCTTTGCCTGCTGACACCTATATGCATCCTTTTTACCACGTTATGGGCATAGGACTCCTCAGTTGGGCTACACTATAGCAAGCATACTTTCAGGGAGGCGTCATAAACCTGAGAGCAGCCTTTTCTCTTCTTGCAACCAGCTCTGAGAAAAGTCAGAAACGTTCTCTTACAATTGAGTGAGTATAATCTCCTTTTAAGAGGTGCATTCATTCTCTAAATAGCCTCCTGCTAGAAATGGTGTGATGGCAGGCAGGTGACCTGTTGCTGAAAGGATCAGCAACTCTGCCATTTCCCCTGCAATGAGTTCTGGTGAAGGCTCAACAGCCTGAAATATTAACTCTGTTCCTTACCGTGGCTGCTGCCTGATCAGCTTGGTATTTTAAGTGTTCAATGTTTTTATTTTAGTTTTTCAGCATCCTCAGTATTTTGTTTATGCAATGATGAATTGCAGCAGTTAAAATTGGCCAGGTCTCATTAGTTTTCAGTCTTTGGGGGCACTTCCTGTTTCGTCTCTACAAAGACTTCCTCCTGTTAGTTGGCAATAACATCTCCCTGTGCATTCTGATAGTGCCCTATCCGTACAAAACACTCAGGGAAACATCACTACAAAGAGTTAAAGTTTCAACATCTTGACTTGGTAAACAATGTTACTACCTGACCTATCTAGCCACGGGGCGTGTTTCAGCTTCCAATGCTTGCAACATGATTTATGCGTGTTCAGGCAAATATACAGCAGTTTGTCAATGCCTGACTTTTGAAGGAATCTGCATCTCTTAATTGTAAACTGTTTCTTGGGTAGTGGGTGTGACAGCTTAATGCAATGTACCTCACTTGCGCTGTCAGGTTGTGCGTTACAAAGACATCAGTTACCATGTAAATATCACTCAGCATAATACAGCGCTGCTTTCATGACAACAAATAGATCAATTCATTTAGGGGCACGATCTGTCAATGTGCGTGCCATCACACATTAATTTTTTTTTTAATCACCCACTTGTTTCTTTCATGTTGATTATTAATGACGTCCATTTCTCAACTGTCACCAATTAGGAGGATTGCTGAGGAGGTGAAAGGAGGAGTCAGTGAGTGGGAGGAGTCCAATGCAGGAAGGAACAAACTCATCTCGTGTTTCTCATTGCAGCTTCACTTGGCAGCTTTTCCCGAGTTTTTACCAGTTTGCAGCTCCACACATCTTCCTGAAATACAATAGTGATTCCACATTGACAATGTAGTGGAGCCAAGTTCTGACTGGCAATATACTGAATAAAGGTCAATTCATTTTCATCGTCACTTCCATGAAAAGCTTAGTTGAGTTATGAAATATCACTCAGTTAAAAGGTAAAAAAAAGTGCAGCACTTATATAAGTTTACAACACTCAGGTTTCAGAGAGAAACATATACTATGTGCAATATGTTGTTGCATGACCTGTTTATCTGATGAGGATAATGTTCTGCATTGTTTGTATCTAAAAATAATGTTTTAAATTGAATGACATTATTCAAATTAATCATTTTTCTCACCACTTTTGAAGCAATTACATTAAAACGTTTGCATTCTGTTGAAATACTGGAGTTGACAAATTTATTAAATGGAGACAGAATTGAGTCAAGTTTATGAGGGATATGATTAATTTTTTGTGTAAGATTTAAAAAAATATCAAACAGTAAATTATCTAGATTGCCTTGTGCAGATCAATCAGGAAAATGGTTCTGCTGAAATATTGAACTAGAGTAGGAAGATTGATGTAATGGGCTAGCACACAACCATTCTTCTAAATCTCACCCAGCTTGATGATATAAAAGTTGCTTCTTCCATTCCTAATCACCATAGGAGCCTACTCCTTTTGTGAATGACTCTTTTATCTATTTCTTTCTCTCTCTATAAATACATACATTGAAACAAAATAAATGCAGTTGAAAAGATGTGAGATTTTGTTTAAAACTCTGTTTAAATAGACACATAAGAAAATTTTCCTATTCACTCACCTGTGGGTCATGGGTGTCCCTGGATGGCCAGCACCTATTGTCTGTCTCTATTCACCGTTTTTATATAAATGTGGTTTTTCAAGTAATTAATTCCATTAACTTATCCCAGGGCCTCATTGGGAAAACTACTCTGCTGCGTCTTTAGTTCGCTATTTAAAATTGTATTAAAGGCAAAATGAATGCATAAATGCTAACAGAATGGATGTCAGAGTGCAACTATTAGGTGATTGCACTTGGTGGTGAGCCCTTGGAGATTTGTGTTGGGATGTGCTTTCAACGAAAGCAAAATATTATGGATGGCTGGAAACCTGAAAGAAAAGGACAAAATGCTGGAGAAAATCAGCAGTCTTGCAGTATTAGTGAAGAGAGAAAAAGAGTCCATTGACTCTTCCTACACTTCCTTAATCTTCTACATTGTTCCATGGAAGGTTTATATTTGACTTGAAACGTTCATTCTGGGATGAACTTTATTGGAAATCACCTGAGATTTCATAGAGAATTTCTCTCTGTGAATCCTCGCGAGATTACTCATGTTTTCTTCCCAAACCTCTTTTATTTCCTGGTGCTCTGATTGTCATACTCTCTCTGTACTTGTTCCCTTCCAGGACCTTCAGGGATTTCTGGTACTAATGCCATATTTAAAACACTGTCATGCACTAGGTCAAGCGTTGTTAATTCAGAGCTGCCCTCCACATCTGTAGGGATTGCCCCAGACCTGTAGGAGTGAAGGATATTGGCACTCAGTTTGCTGACAGGGTCCTGAAGGTCTTGGTGGATGGGGTGATGGAGAGGAGAGAAGTCCTTTCATCCAGGACTGGCAGAGAATACCACAACACCAGATGCCATCCGAAACAAAAACAGAAATTGCTGGCTAAGGTCAGCAGGTTTGGTAACATCTGTGAAGAGAAATCAGATTTAATGTTTCGGGTTCAGTCACCCTTCTGTTCTGAGGAAAGGTTACCAGGCCCAAAATGTTAACTCCGATTTCTCTTCATGGATGCTTCCAGACCTGTTGACCTTTTCCAGCAACTTCTGTTTTTGTTTCTAACTTTTGCAGTTCTTTTGTTTTTTTACCAGATGCCATCAGCCAGGTTGCCCCCAGGTCAGTGCAGTATTTATGGCCTAGATGAATGCACAGCAATGCTGAAAGAAATGCCTCTGCTCCATGAAGATAAGTGCTGCCATCTTCTGTCTGAAACCTCACACTCACTGTCTTGCTCATACTGCACCTAACTCCCACCAACGTTCATGGTCTACCAGTCTCGGTATTGCTTGCAGCATCATTCCTCATTTGCTGTCAGCCACCCAATCCCACCCCATAAACTATCACCCCTTCACAGCCTCTGCATTGCTTACTAACGCAGTCAGGATATCTCACCATCTCTTCCACAGTACTACAGCTATGCCAACCTCTCCCATCTCCAATTCCCTCCCTTTCTCTCATTCCAGGAGAAAACAGATCATAATAGAACCAAGAGAGAACCCTGGTCTTGGCTGGTGCTGCTGTCACCTGATGAAGGAGCAGTGCTCCAAATAAACTTGTTGGACTATAACCTGGTGTTGCGTGATTTTTAACTTTCTCCAGAAACCGAGTTAGAATCATTGTCCATTTCCGTGCTGCTCTCTCAGTACCACCATTCCGAATGTACTCTTAACATGCCCTCTCAGTGAGGAAGAAGCCATAGATTTCTGAGGAGATGCACTAGCAAGGCTGCACCTGCTCTGATACTGACAACTTGGTGAGTACAACCCATGGCATGTCTCGGGTCAAGTAAGAAATAGCCCATTTAACTGGCCCTTGGAATACTGCTGCAGACCGGGCACCTGCTCAGTCTTAGGTAAGACATGATGGTGTCAGTAATTCAGAACTTCATTGAAATGCACAGCCAGACACAGGTGCAACGGGTAGGTATTTCAGTCACAAGCCATTATCTCCGCTATAGCTATTGGGATATTACCTCATGTTTCCCTCCACTTCCTTGTCAGCAATCTGCAGGGCACGTTCCCTCTGGAACACTTGGTCCACTTCTCCTCTGCTCCCAACGTCCCTACAGCAACTTCTCGTGCAATTGCAACAGGAACAACACTGCTTATTTGCCTCCTCCCTCCTTACTAACCGAGACCCAGACTTGCCTTCCAGGTAAACCAGTGTCTACTCACTCTATTCAATCTAGTCTACTGTATTCACTGCTCACAATGTGATCTACTCTACACTGGGGAGTTGAAATTGAGTGACTGCTTTCCTGAATATCTTCATTCTTACTGCAAAAATGAGCCCGAGCTTCTAGTTGCCTGCCACTTCAGCACGCCAGTGTCTCTGTCTCAGGCCTGCTGCGCTGCTCCAGCAAAGCTCAACACAAGCTGCAGGAACAATATCTCTTAGGTATCTCATAACCTTCAGGACTCAACGCTGATTGAACAATTTCAGAATGTTAACACCCTCTTCCATGTTCGTTACCTATCCCCATAATTCCCAAGTCCTGGCTTCATATGGTGCTTTAGAACAGCCAACTGTTTTCAATTATACAAAGTCCCCATTATCTGGCCTCTCTCCTTCCCTGGCTTCCTATCAGCAATCCCTTTGTTTGTCTGTTCTGTTTTCTAAATATCTCTGGGCTCTGTCTCCACCCAGCCACTCTTTTTTTTTACCCTCCTCCACCCTGTCATCAGCATAAATACCACATTTTTCTAGTTGTTTCTAGTTCTGAAGAAGGGTCAGTGAACTTGAAAAATTAGCTCTGTTTTGCCTCCTCTGTCGCAGCCAGTTTGGCTAAGTTTCTCTCGTAGTTTCAGTTTTATGTTTGCACCTTTGAACTGCTTCTGTGAGCTACGCGAACAGATTGGCAGCTACCACAAAGAGCTTGATCTAACCCTGTCAGTGTCTGCTGGATAAATGCACAGCTTGAACTATTGATGCTCAGCACAATAGGACATTGACCTTACTCTAGGTTCCCCTTCCTCACAAAGACTAGGACTATATAGAGCTGGCCAGGAATAATGCTGTCTATGGTGAAAAACATGGCTGAATCACACCAGAAGTCCAGTAAAGCCAATAAATTACTTTCCTGTAATGTCAGGAATAACTTGCTGCATTTTTTAAATAAGTACTCGTCAGCAAAGTGAGATTCTCTAGGAGACAGCGGTGAATTACCTATTATTAGGAGGATCATTGCTTGTTTACAGCATTAGCTGCACAGCTCACCTCATTAATATGCAGCTTTCTATTGCACCACCTGCTACAAGCAAACTAGACTCTCAGAATTCTTGACATGGAAGTACACACGGTATTTGGTGACTTCAGCTCATCGCTTGCTCGAAAGGACCTCTATGTTGGACCCTGAACACACACACACACACACACACACACACACACATATACACATGCAGACGCGCACACACACATGCAGACGCACACACACACACACATGCAGACTGTCACACATACAGACACACACAGATGTGCACACAGAATCACACACACAGTCTCACACACACATACACACAGAGACACATTCACTCTCTCTCTCTCTCTCTCACACACATACACACACCCACATAATGCTTCTGCTCTTGAGTGCTGCACCTCAGGGTGCAAGGACAGCTATTATTGTAATGCAGCAAGGACATTTTGCACTCAATGACACCAAAGCCTGCGTTCAGTTTCTGGGAAGATTCTGTTCTCTGTTTCTGTCAGAAGTTGCCAAACCTGCTGTGAATCATTAGCAAATTGCTTTTATCCAGGTCATACCTTATTTAGCTCTATTGTTGAAATTATTTTTGTAAATGATGTCCAAAATATCAAAATTTTCTGATAATGCCATATTACAAAACGTACATTGTGAAGTTGAAGTGAAAAATTTGATTGAATAAGGAAATATGGCAAGTGCACTTCAATAAAGATTAGTGTGAAGAGTATATTTTGTGAAAAATTACAGAGGAAAGAATTATAATCTTTGTGGTAACATTTTCAGTATATACTACAGCATCAATGCGATCTAAGGATACAGATACAGATTGTTAAAAAAAGTGGGTGAAAAGTGCTGTAAATAGGACAATAGGATTTCTGTTCAGGAGCTTTAAATAAGAATGCAGGTGGCACAAAACCCTTAAAAGACTTTGGTAATTTGTAGAGTACTGAGTGCAGAATTGTGAAACCCAATCTATAAAAGATTTTAGAGCTGTAGAAAACATTCATTTCCAATATTCCCAGTCATTCCTGATCACTAATTAGTGGTTCTGCTGAAAGGGATGCTAGCAGGACATGTCGGGGAGGTCAGACCTGGATGAGCTGCCATACTCTCAATGATTAATCTGTTAATACCAGAAAGCAACATAAATTTATAACTGGAGGAAAAGACACGAGAAAAAGAAAAACGTCAGTTTCAAAACAAATGAACTGGAGCATTACACTTCAGTCTCAATTTTAACCTAACCCACCCAGCAACAGCATTGCAGGTTCAGATGGGATGCCTGATTACAATGCATCAAGATGGAGGACAAGAACAAATTGTGGCTGTAACAACTGCTCCTTTTTGAGGTATTTTAGTTGTATGAGCTGATTTCCTTGAATTCCAGGAACAGTAATTACTGTTTTATAAGGTATTGCATTGTTTTTGGAACTTTGGGGAAAAAAGATCAAAACAATGGCACTTTAGAAAGGAGAAAGAGAGACAAAGGCAGTGACCACATGGTCATTGGGGGGGAGAGAGAGAGAGAGAGAGAAAGAAACCTACATTGCTGTCTGACACAGCAGTAAATCTGTACAGCTACTGCCTTTGCTGTTTGAATTCAAGTATTTCTGGACATCATAGTGTGTCTAAGAAAAATTAACAAACAGCAAAATTCATAGCTGACTTTGTGTTGGAGAGCTCACTTCACAGGAACAGTTAAGTGCGTAGTTTTTAAGTGTAACCTTGCTGTCTTGTTTTAATAGTGAGTAGAGTGGGTCCTTTTTGGTTATGTGTTTTGTTGAGATCTGTCTCTTGATTAAAATTTAAAAATATAAAACATAAGCAGATTGGTTACAGTCAGAGGACAGCAAGGGAATAGGCAGACAGTGTAGGGATCCCCTGTGGCCATCCCCCTCAGTAACAAATACTGTTAGGGGGGTTGGGGGAACAACTTACCAGGGGGAAGCTATGGTGTACAGGTCTCTGGCATAGATTCTGACCCTGTTGCTCAGAAGGAAAGGGGAGAGAGGAGCAGAGCATTAGTCACTGGGAACGCAACAGTTAGGGGCACAGATAGGAGGTTCTGTGGAACAGCAGAGACTCACCATTAGTGTGTTGCCTCCCAGGTACCAGTGTTCATGATGTCTCGGATTGTGTTTTCGAGAAAGAGATAGGTATACAACACAAGGCAAGAGTTATTGCTGGGGGAAAGGTAATTATGATGCAATTCGGCAAGATTTAAGATGCATAGGATGGAGAAGGAAACTGCAGGGATGGGCACAATTGAAATGTGGAACTTATTCAAGGAACAGATACTGCATTTCCTTGATAGGTATGATAGGAAGTTGTCAAGTAAGGGAGCCGTGGTTTACTAAAGAAGTTGAATCACTTGTCAAGAGGAAGAAGAGGGCTTATGTCAGAATGAGATGTGAAGGCTCAGTTAGGGCACTTGAGAGTTACAAGTTAAACTAAAGAGAGAGCTAAGAAGAGCCAGGAGGGGACATGGGAAGTCATTGGCAGGTAGGATCAAGGAAAACCCTAAAGCTTTCTATAGGTATATCAGAAATAATAGAATGACTAAAGTAAAATTAGGGCCAACTAAGGACAGTAGTGGGAAGGTGTGCATTGAGTCCGAGGAGATAGGGAAAGCGCTAAATGAATATTTTCCGTCAGTATTCACACTGGAAAAAGACAATGTTGTCGAGGAGAATACTGAGATACGGGCTACTTGACTAGAGGGGACTGAGGTTTATAAAGAGGAGGTGTTAGCAATTCTGGAAAGTGTGAAAATAGGTAAGTCCCCTGGGCCAGATGGGATTTATCCTAGAATTCTCTGGGAAGCTATGGAGGAGATTGCAGAACCTTTGGCTTTGATCTTCATGCCATCACTGTCAGTTTGTCTTCATGTCATGTCTACAGAAATGTGCCAGAAGGCTGGAGAATAGCAAATGTTGTCCCTTTGTTCAAGAAGGGGAATAGAGTCAACCCGGCTGATTATCGACCAGTGAACCTTACATCGGTTGTGGGTAAAATGTTGGAAAAGGTTGTAAGAGATAGGATTTATAATCATCTAGAGAGGACAAAGTTGATTAAGGATAGTCAACATGGTTTTGTGAAGGGTAGGTCATGCCTCACAAACCTTATTGAGTTCTTTGAGGTGTTGACCAAACAGGTGGATGAAGGTAAAGTGGTTGATGTGGTGTATATGGATTTCAGTAAGGTGTTTGATATCGTTTCCCACGGTAGGCAATTGCACAAAATACAGAGGCATAGGATTGAGAGTGATTTAGCAGTTTGGATCAGAAATTGGCTAGCTTAAAGAAGAGAGAGGGTGGTGGTTGATGGGAAATGTTCATCCTGGAGTTAAGTTACCAGTGGTGTACCACAAGGATCTGTTTTGGGGCCACTGCTGTTTGTTATAAATGACCTAGATGAGGGCATAGAAGGATGGATTAGTAAATTTGTGGATGACACTAAGGTCAGTGGATTTGTGGACAGTGCCGAAGGCTATTGCAGGTTACAGAAGGACATAGATAAGTTGCAGAGCTGGGCTGAGAGGTGGCAAATGGAGTTTAATGTGGATAAGTGTGAGGTGATTCACTTTGGAAGGAGCAACAAGAATACAGAGTACTGGGCTAATGGTAAGATTCTTGGTAGTGTCGATGAGCAGAGTGATCTCAGTGTCCACATACATAGATCCCTGAAATTTGCCACACAGATTGATAGGGTTGTTAAGGAGGCATACAGTGTGTTAGCTTTAATTGGTAGAGGGATTAAGTTTCAGAGCCATGAGGTCATGCTGCAGCTGTACAAAACTCTGGTGCAGTCGCACTTGGCTTATTGCATATGGTTCTGGTCGCCACATTAGAGGAAGGATGTGGAAGCTTTGGAAAGAGTTCAGTGGAGATTTACCAGGATGTTGCCTGGTATGGACGGAAGGTCTCATGTGGGAAGGCTGAGGGACTTGAGACTGTTTTCATTAGAGAGAAGAAGGTTGAAAGGTGACTTAATTGAGATATGTAAGATAATCAGAGGGTTAGATAGGGTGGACAGCGAGAGCCTTTTTCCTTGGATGGAAATGGCTAGCATGAGGGGACATATCTTTAAATTGAAGGGTGATAGATATAGGACAGATGTCAGAGGTAGTGTCTTTACTCAGAGAGTAGTAGTGGCTGTGAGTAGTAGTGGAATGCCCTGCCTGTAATAGTAGTAGACTTGCCAACTTTAAGGGCATTTAAATGGTCATTGGGTAAACATATGGATGAAAGTGGAATAGTGTATGATAGATAGGCTTCAGATTGGTTCCACAGGTCAGCGCAACATCGAGGGCCAAAGGGCCTTTACTGCACTGTCATGTTCTATGTCTTATAGATACAAAGTTAGCCTGGATCTGTGTTTTTTAGAACAGTGGGTCTGTGCAATTTTCTCAGTCAGTAGGTTGTTAAAGTGCAAAGGTGACCTTTAGTAGAGTGATATACTCTTCTTGTCAGATGTGGGAGATGAGGGAAAATTTCCATGGTACTGATGATTATGTCTGCAGTAAGTGTGTTTGGTTGTGAATCCTATCAGATCACATGGATCAATTGGAATAGCAGTTAGAGGCAATGAGGAACTTACAGGGACTAGGTGGTGTGAGGCATGGCAGTTATAGGAAGGGAGAAAAACCTCAGATACAGTATGGTAGATGGTTTGCTGCCAGGAAAGATAGGAGAGGTAGGCAGGTAGTGCAGAAGACTCCAGTGGTTATTCCCACCTCAAACAAGTATGTTGTTTTGCAAAATATAGGGGATGATGGACTCTCAGGGGAATGTAGCATGAACAGCCAAGTTTCTGGCACCAAGAATGGCTTTAATGTAATGAGGCGTACACCAGGTTCCAAGCGATCAATTGTGTTAGGGGTCTCTCTAGTCAGAGGCACAGACAGAAGTTTCTGAGGCCAACAGTGAGAAATCAGAATGGTGTGTTGCTTCCCTTATGCCATGATCAAGGCTATCTCAGACAGAGTGCAGAATATTCTCAAAGAGGAGTGGGACCAGCAGCAGGTCATTGTACACATTGGAATGAATGACATAGAGAAAACAAAAGGATGAGATTTGGAGGGAGAATATAGGAAGTTAGGCAGGAATTTAAAAAGGCGGTCCTCGAGGGTAATAATATCTGGATTACTCCCAATGCTATGAGCCAGTGAGGTTGGAATATGAGGATACAGCAGATGAATGTGTGGCTGAGGAGCTGGTGAGGGGGAGAAGAATTCACATTTTAGGATCATTTGGAATTCCTTCAGGGATAGAAGTGGCCTGCATAAGAAGGATAGATTGCACCTGAATTGGAAGTGGACAAATTTGCTAGAGCTAGAGCTGCTCAGGAGGATTTAAGCTAGTAATCCAGGAAGATAGTGAGGAAAGAGATCAGTTTGAGACTCGTACAGTTGGGAAAAGAAGCAAATCAAACAGTCAGGGCAGGCAGGGACAAAGCAGAGACCAAGATAGGATTGATAAATAAATAAATAAATAAACTGCATTTATTTCAATGCAAGGGGCCTAACAGGGAAGCCAGATGAACTCAGGGCATGGTTAGGAACATGGGACTGGGATATCATAGTAATTACGAAACATGGCTCAGGGATGGGCAGGACTGGCAGCTTAATGTTCCAGAATACAAATGCTACAGGAAGGATAGAAAGCGAGGCAAGAGAGGAGGTTGAGTGATGTTTTTGATCAGGGATAACATTACAGCTGTACTTAAGGAGAATATTCCTGGGAATATGTCCAGGGAAGTTATTTGGGTGGAACTGAGAAATTAGAAGGGAATGATTGCCTGATTGGGATTGCAGTATGGAGCCCACTCCCATTAGTCAGTGGGAAATTGAGAAACAAATTTGGAAGGAGATCTCAGTTATTTGTAAGAATAATCAGGTGGAAATGATAGGGAATTTTAACTTTCCAAACATAGACTGAGATTGCCATAGTGTTAAGCATTTAGATGGAGAGGAATTTGTTAAGTGTGTATAAGAAAATTTTCTGATTCATTATGTGGATATACCTACTAGAGAAAGTGCAAACTTGACCTACTCTAGGAAAATAAGGCAGAGCAAGTGACTGATGTGTCAGTGGGGGAGCACTTTGGGGCTAGTGATCATAATTCTATTAGTTTTAAAATAGCGATGCAAAAGATAGACCAGATCTAAAAGTTGAAGTTCTAAATTGGAGGAAGGCAAATAATGAAGGTACCAGGCAAGAACTTTCAAAAGTTGATGGGGGTAGATGTTTGCAGGTAAAGGGATGGCTGGAAAATGGGAAGCCTTCAGAAATGAGATAACAAGAATCCAGAGACAGTATGTTCTTATTAGAGTGAAAGGGAAGGTTAGTAGGTGTAGGGAATGCAGGATGACTAGAGAAATTGAGGGTTTGGTGAAGAAAAAGAAGGAAGCATATGTCAAATATAGACATACAGACATATAGAGATTTACATACAGATTTACATGTATTTGGATAAGCAAGGCCTGATTGGGGTAGTCAACATGGCTTTGTGCGTGGGAAATCATGCCTCACTAACTTGATTGAGTTTTTTGAAGTAGTGAAGAGGATTGAAGAGGTCAGAGCACTGAACTTGATCTATATGGACTTCAGTAAGGCATTCAACAAGGCTCCTTATGGTAGATTAGTTAGCAAGGTTAGATTACATGGAATACAGGGAGAACTAGCCATTTGGATACAGAACTGGCTTGAAGGAGAAGATTGAGAGTGGTGGTGGGTTGCTTTTCAGACTGGAGGCTTGTGACCAGTGGTGTGCCACAAGGATAGATGCTGGGTCCACTGCTTTTCATCATTTAGAAGAATGTAAAGGCACTAGGAGTATACTAAAGAAGGAAATAAAGAAGGCATAAAGATGACATGACATAGCTTTGGAAAATAGGGTTAAGGAAAATTCAAAAGGATTTAATAAATACATTAAGAACAAACGGGTAACTTGGGAGAGAATAGGACCCTTCAAAGATCAACAAGGCAGCCTATATGTGGAACCGTTGGAGGTAGGGGTGATACTAAATGAATATTTTACATCAGTGTTTACTGTAGAGAAGGACATGGAAGACATAGAATGTGGGGAAATATGTGGTAACAACTTGAAAAATGTCTATATTGCAGAGAAGGAAGTGGTAGGACTGGTAGCTTAATGTTAATGTTAATCAAATGCATAAACGTAGATAAATCTCCAGGACCTGTTCCAGGTGTACCCTGGAATCTGTGGGAACATAGGGAAGTGATTGCTGGATTGTTGTGATATTTGGATCATCAGTAGTCACAGGTGAGGTGCCGGATGACTTGAGGTTGGCTAACGTGATGCGACTATTTAAGAAAAGCCAGGGAACTATAGACCAGTGAGCCTGATGTCAGTGGTGGGCAGCTTGTTGGAGGGATTCCTGAGGAATAGGATTTACATGTATTTGGATAGGCAAGGATTGACTAGGTGCAGTCAATATGGCTTTGTGTGAGGGAAATCATGTTTCACTAAATTGATCGAGTTTTGCAGAAGTAATGACGAGGATTGATGAGGTCAGAGCAGTGCACTTGGTCTATATGGAGAAAGTGAGGTTTGCAAATGCTGGAGATTGGAATGAAGACGGTGGTGCTGGAAAAGCAGAGCAAGTCAGGCAGCATCTGAGGAACTGGAGAATCAATGTTTTAGGCAAAAGCTTTCATCAGGAATAAGGCTGTGAGCTGAGGGGCTGGTGAGATAAATGGGAGGTGGGTGGGGCTGGGGGGAAGGTAGCTGAGAGTGTGATAGGTAGATGGAGGTGAGGGTAAAAGTGATAGGCCATAGAGGAAGGTGGAGAGGTTAGGTGGGACGGAAGATGAACAGGTCATGATGGCGGTGCTGAGTTGGTAGTTTTGAATTGGGATAAGGTGGGAGTGGAGGGGAAATGAGGAAACTGGTGAAATCCACATTGATGCTATGGGGTTGGAGGGTTCCGAGGCGAAAGATGAGTTGTTCTTGCTCCAGGCATTGTGTGGTTAGGGCATGATGATGGAGGAGCCCAGGAGCTGCATGTCCTTGGTGGAGTGGGAGGGGGAGTTGAAGTGTTCGGCCACAGGGTGGTGAGGTTGGGACTGGAGGCCTTGTGACCACTGGTAATGCCACAAGGGTTGGTGCTGGGTCCACTGCTTTTCATCATTTATATAAAAGAGGTGGATGTGAACATAGGTGTAGTTAGTAAGTTTGGAAATGATACCAAAACTAGTGGCATAGTGAATAATGATGAAGGTTACCTCTGAGTATAATAGGATCTTGATCAGATGTGTCAATGGGCAGAGGAGTGGCAGATGGAACTTAATTTAGATAAAAGTGAGGTGCTGCAGTTTGGAAAGGCAAATCAGAGCAGGACGTATATATTTAATGATAAGATCTTGAAGGATGGTGCTGAACAAGAGAACTTGGAGTGCAGGTTTGTAGTTCTCTTAGTTCTTTTAAAGCAGAGTCTCAGGTAGATATGCTAGTGAAGAAGGTGTTTACTATACTTTCCTTTATTGGTCAGTGCATTGAGTATCAGTGTTGGGAGGTCATGTTGTGGCTGTACAGGACATCAGTTGGGCCACTGTTGGAAAATTGTGTGCAATTCTGGTCTCCCCCCCCACCCCCCTCCCCTTTAGGAAGGATGATGTGAAATTTGAAAGGGTTCAGAAAAGATTTACAAGGATGTTGCCACGGTTAAAGGGTTTGAGCTATAGGGAGAGGCTGAATAAGCTGGGACTGTCTTCCCTGGAGCGTCGGAGACTGAGCGGTGACCTTATAGAGGTTTACAAAATCATGAGGGGCATGACGTAAACAGACAAGGTCTTTACCCTGGGATGCAGGAGTCCAGATCTAGAGGGCATAAATTTAGGGTGAGAGAGGTAAGATTTAAAGGGGATAACTTCTTCATGCAGAGTGTGGTGTGTGTATGGAATGAGTTGGCAGAGGAAGTGGTGGAATTGGCACAATTAAATGCATCTGGATGGGTAGATGAATAGAAAGAGTTTGGAGGGATATGGGCCAAGTGCTGGCAAATGGGACCAGATTAATTTAGGATATCTGGTTGGTGTGGACGAGTTGGACTGGAAGGTCTGTTTCCATGCTGTACATCTCTATTATTTTGAAGTCAACAATGGAAAATAATATTGGACTAGGCAATAAATTAGGCCCTACTTGAATTCAGGTTTTTTTTGCCAACAGAGAATTTCAGTTAAAACTGAAGCTCACCTTTTCATTTTTCCTGGGTTTTTTTCAATTCATTCTACTATAAACATAAGTGTACTCAAAATGAGCAAAGAAAGAATATTTTCAAATTTGCGTAAATGTTGCAGTTACATAATTTCTAGTATAATCCAAGCAACTTGACTTTTTTAAAATTTATGGCCATTATGTGCAAGAAATTTATGAAACATTGAAAATAAAAATAATATTTTGGCCAGTGATTTTATTTTGAAAAGATCTTCCAGTACAATCAAGAAAAATTGCAGTGCCCTTGAAACTTCACAGTCATTAAGATAGTTGGCTGTACCATAGCCTTTTAGCATTTAACTTAAGGCTAATGCCAGTCAGGCACAGACCCTGATATTCTGAGATGGTTTTGAGCTAGTCTTAGACCTCCCAGATGGGATGAGCATTGCATGCGCAGTACCAATTCTGGGACCATAAACCGGTTTAGATATTTTCTGATTTTGATTTTTCTTTTGTTTACCCAAGACATAAAAAGCCCCTTTCGGCCCGAGGAAAAGTCTAATGAATATTCTGTCGACAAAGCTTTAAACTGAGTCTAAGCTACTCAGAAGCACAGCTGTTATGTACAGGATCTATTTCTGAACTCAAACATTGTGAGGATCCTAGCTGTGTGTGACAATTTTCATCCATGTGAATCTTTAGCAATGTTAGTAACAAATAATTATACCTGTGTCTTTATCAGTATATTCATTAGCTTCTGAAGAAAGAAGATAGTTGGCATTTAGTTGAGCAAACTTGTGGTAGTATTCTTTACAATTAAAATATCACAGGTCACCTTACAAATCAGGATATTTCCAAATTGATTCCCTTGTCTATAACGGTACAAGGGCTATAATTGGCTCCATTGGCACAATTTTGGATAAGGAATAATTTGTCAGAGATTTTATTCTTAATTGCTATGTAGACAGCAAGACTGGACATCGTCAAGTCTGGACAGGATCAGACTCAGTTAGAACGAATGTTCCTGTATGGTTGATTAACCAGCTGGCACTCTAATGTTCATGCATGATAAATGGTCACGAGGCAGATGTACCAGAGGATATGACATCGTGAATCTACACATCAGCAAGGAATCAATTTGATTAAGACAGGAGAGAAGAGAAAGATTGACAAATAAAGAGGAGAAAGATGTTCAAAGTATCATATATTCTGAGAAGTCATGAATTTTACCGGAATAATTTGGTACAATAGCAGCAGTAGGTGTTATTTAAATGAATGTATGAGGTGCTAGGAAACTATGACGCATCTGCTCATTTTAATGTCAAATGC
Organism: Hemiscyllium ocellatum; assembly: GCF_020745735.1. Lineage (NCBI taxonomy): Eukaryota > Metazoa > Chordata > Chondrichthyes > Orectolobiformes > Hemiscylliidae > Hemiscyllium > Hemiscyllium ocellatum. Next base: position 91,660,277 of record NC_083406.1, read on the forward strand.
CTTAGTGTATTTGATTAGGATAAAGCTATTGGCTGCTTAGTGAATGCAAGAAATCTGCAAACAATACTAATTTATTGTTCCGTCTTCCATATATTTAGTAACTATTATCAATTCATTAATGCATACATTTGTTCTTTGTTGACTTTCTCTTCTGCTACCCTGCTTCCTGGCTGATTCAGGATGATGTGGATCATAGTTTCTCTGGCTGGGTTAAAAGAGTTCCATGATTATGCTCGCTACATTTCTTCATGACAAACCTGATAATGTTAATACATTCTGTCCTCTGAGGTGGAAAACCCTGAAACTGGATAGAGATCAGCAAAACAGCCCAGTTTCAACCCTTGTTAACAGAAGTTAAACAGTGGGGGTAAAAAAAATCAAATAAAGCTCATTAACTGGCAAAGGCACAGAGATTATGATGCACAATTACCTAGTGCATGATGGAAATGATACAGGCAGCACACAAACCTTTCATTTCCTGCTCATCTGCACAGTAGTGGCATCCAGCTAAGCTGAGTGGCTGCTCACTCAGGCAGGGGCTCAGGTTTGTATGAGGCTTGCAGAAATAAAAGCTTAGCTGCAATTCTTATTGTAAAAGTAGGAGGGTAGTATTATTTTTACTTATGGTAAAAACAATGACTGCAGATGCTGGAAACCAGATTCTGGATCAGTGGTGCTGGAAGAGCACAGCAGTTCAGGCAGCATCCAATGAGCAGCAAAATCGATGTTTCGGGCAAAAGCCCTTCATCAGGAATAAAGGCAGAGAGACTGAAGCGTGGAGAGATAAGCTTGGGGAGGGGGGGGGGTGGGGGTTGGGGGTGGGGAGAGAGTAGCATAGAGTACAATGGGTGGGTGGGGGAGGAGATGAAGATGATAGGTCAGGGAGGAAAGGGTGGAGTGGATAGGTGGAAAAGGAGCTAGGCAGGTCGGACAAGTCCGGATAAGTCATGGTGACAGTGCTGAGCTGGAAGTTTGAAACTAGGATGAGGTGGGGGAAGGGGAAATGAGGAAACTGTTGAAGTCCACATTGATGCCCTGGGGTTGAAGTGTTCTGAGGCGGAAGATGAGGTGTTCTTCCTCCAGGCATCTGGTGGTGAGGGAGCGGCGATGAAGGAGGCCCAGGACCTTCATGTCCTTGGCAGAGTGGGAGGGGGAGTTGAAATGTTGGGCCATGGAGTGGTGTGGTTGATTGGTGCGGGTGTTGCAGAGATGTTCCCTAAAGCACTCTGCTAGGAGGTGTCCAGTCTCCACAATGTTGAGGAGACCGCATCGGGAGCAACGGATACAATAAATGATATTAGTGGATGTGCAGGTAAAACCTTGATGGATGTGGAAGGCTCCTTTAGGGCCTTGGATAGAGGTGAGGGAGGAGGTGTGGGCACAGGTTTTACAGTTCCTGCGGTCGCAGGGGAAAGTGCCAGGATGAGAGGGTGGGTCGTAGGGGGGCGTGGACCTGACCAGGTAGTCACGGAGGGAACTTTGCGGAAGGCGGAAAGGGGTGGGGAGGGAAATATATCCCTGGTGGTGGGGTCTTTTTGGAGGTGGCGGAAATGTCGGCGGATGATTTGGTTTATGCGAAGGTTTGTAGGGTGGAAGGTGAGCATCAGGGGCGTTCTGTCCTTGTTATGCTTGGAGGGGTGGGGTCTGAGGGCAGAGGTGCGGGATGTGGACGAGATGCGTTGGAGGGCATCTTTAACCATGTGGGAAGGGAAATTGTGGTCTCTAAAGAAGGAGGCCATCTGGTGTGTTCTATGGTGGAACTGGTCCTCCTGGGAGCAGATACGGCGGAGGCGGACGAATTGGGAATACGGGATGGCATTTTTGCAAAAGATAGGGTGGGAAGAGGTGTAATCCAGGTAGCTGTGGGAGTCGGTGGGTTTGTGAAAAATGTCAGTGTCAAGTCGGTTGTCATTAATGGAGATGGAGAGGTCCAGGAAGGGGTGGGAGGTGTCAGAGATGGTCCACGTAAATTTAAGGTCAGGGTGGAATGTGTTGGTGAAGTTGATGAATTGCTCAACCTCCTCGCGGGAGCACGAGGTGCCGCCAATGCAGTCATCAATATAGCGGAGGAAGAGGTGGGGAGTGGTGCCGGTGTAATTACGGAAGAATAACTGTTCTACGTAGCCAACAAAGAGACAGGCATAATTGGAGCCCATATGTGTGCCCATGGCTACCCCTTTGGTCTGGAGGAGGTGGGAGGATTCAAAGGAGAAATTGTTGAGGATGAGAACCAGTTTGGCCAAACGAATGAGAGTGTCGGTGGAAGGATACTGTTGGGGACGTCTGGAGAGGAAAAAACGGAGGGCTTGGAGACCCTGGTCATGGCGGATGGAGGTGTTGAGGGATTGGATATCCATGGTGAAGATGAGGCATTGGGGGCCGGGGAAACGGAAGTCTTGGAGGAGGTGGAGGGCGTGGGTGGTGTCTCGAATGTATGTGGGGAGTTCCTGGACTAGGGGGGGATAGGACAGTGTCGAGGTAGGTAGAGATGAGTTCAGTGGGGCAGGAGCATGCTGAGACAATGGGTCGGCCGGGGTGGTCAGGCTTGTGGATCTTGGGAAGGAGGTAGAACCGGGCAGTGTGGGGTTCCCGGACTATGAGGTTGGAAGCTGTGGGTGGGAGATCTCCTGAGGTGATGAGGTTCTGTATGGTCTGGGAGATGATGGTTTGGTGATGGGGAGTGGGGTCATGGTCGAGGGGGTAGTAGGAAGAGGTGTCCTCGAGTTGGCGTTTGGCTTCAGCCGTGTAGAGGTCAGTGCGCCAGACTACCACTGCGCCCCCTCATGTTAAAGTTTTTTGCATTTATTTTCTGTCATTTATATTGAAAAAACCCTTAGACTTTAAAGACTGGTGCAAATGTGTTTTAACAACAAAAGTAATTAGTTAGATATAATAATACAACATACTTTTGATCAGCAGGTAATGAACAATGAAGAAAGTGAGGTGCCATAGTGCAAATAAAATCATAAAAATGTCAGTGAATAAGTAGTGCCATTGAGAAAGTGAACCATGAAGACAAAGTTTCAGAACAAAATATGCAGTGAAATGTAGGGCAGAAACATCAAAGTCCAGGAGTGAGGACAGAGAATCTATTTCCCCATATTACAATAGGTGGGTAGGGGTGGGGGAGCAAACTTGTGAGCGCATCTCCTCCACCTCCCTCACAGCTGCCCTTGAACCCCACCCCTCCGACCACAACAAGGATAGAACCCCCTGATCCTCACCTTCCATCCCACCAAACTTTGGATATAATGCATCATCCTCTGCCATTTCCGCCACCTACAATTAGACCCCACCCCCATCTGCATTCTTTCCCCTCCCACCCCTAGCTGCATTCTACGGAGACCACTCCCTCCATGATTCTTTCATCCAATTCCCCCATCACCCCACCCTCCACTCCCGGCACCTTCCCTTGCCACCGCAAGAGGTGTAAAACCTGCACCCATACCTACCCCGTCACCTCCATCGCAGGGCCCAAAGGATCCTTCCACATTCAGCAGAGATTTTCCTGCACATACATTTACCTCTTCTACTGTGTCCATTGCTGTTGATGTGGCCTTCACTACATTGGCGAGACAAATGAATGGTGCAAGCATCACTTTACTTTTCATCTTGCATTTGCCGGGCCACGTGTCTGCAACTCTGCAGGTCAGTATGCAATGCTGAAAACTAAGCCAGTGCCTTACACACTGCTCGTCTTCTGTCGGTACTTTGATGTATGTCTATCCCCCATTATCCAATGAGTGCTCCCAGATATTATGCATAAGCTTTACCTAAAAAAACAGACAGAATTAAAATGAAATCATGCTTTCTAGCGTTGTGACAAATGACATTGAACTGACATTCTCGTACCATTGGGGAAATTTGATGATTAAAAATAACACTGGTGATATTGTCAGAACCAGCTCCAAGGCTACTATCTTTTAGAGGCCTCATAAAATCAGTAAACAACAATTATCTTTCTGCTGCACCAACCAGTTTAATAATGCAGGCTACTTGACATTACAACAATTTCCAAGGCCAGTGCACTGCATTTTACGACATGTCATAAGAATGGTAAACACTAGCAAATTGACATGTGATCTCTTGGCATCCTTCCCTCAAAAAAAAAGAAACTTAAAGTTTCACACAGTCATTTATTTATACTTTGATAAATGTATATATAATATATGTAGGTACATGGCATTAAATCATTTTGACGTTTGTCAACCATCTTGGGAACTGTACTATTTGCTGAGACTACGACTGAAGCTTCCTTCCAGGCTGTGCTTTGCACTTTTCTCGTGGGGTGTCAACTTCAATGTGCCAATAAATCTATTGCACATTCTTTCATGCAAGAACTCTGAAGGAATATATTCATGCCTTTATCATTAAAATTTTGACACCTCTTCTTGACTATAATCTCATGTGCTGCCTCCCTCTGCAAGTGAAAATATGAGTACTATATCAGCAAGTTACACTGACAATCTTTTAGTAACATTGTATAATTCAAATAATTAAGCAGAATAATTAGACTAGCAATGATAATAGTTTAATTATATGCGCAAACTCTTATAATCAGTTCTTAAAATTGCAGAAATCATCACAAGTACAATCATCACACAGGAATAATGATAAATCTTAAAAAAAATTCAAGTGTTAGTAGTCTCCAACTTGCTAAGTTTGCAGATGACACCAAAATTGGATGTGCAGTGGACAACGAAGAAGGTTACCTCAGTTTACAATGGGATCTTGATCAGATGGGCCAATGGGCTGAGGAGTGGCAGATGGAGTTTAATTTAGATAGATGTGAGGTGCTACATTTTGGAAAGGCAAATCAGAGAAGGACTTATACATTTAATGCTAAAGTCCTGGAGAGTGTTGCTGAACAGAGACACCTTGGAGTATAGGTTCATAACTGCTTAAAAGTGGAGTCTCAGGTAGAGAGGATACTGAAGTGGGCATTTGGTATGCTTTCCTTTATTGGTCAGAGCATTGAGTAAGGGAGGTCATGTTGCGGCTATACAGGACTTTGATTAGGCCACTTTTGGAATATTGTGGGTAGTTCTGGTCTCCTTCCTATCAGAAGGATGATGTAAAACTTGAAAGGGTTCAGAAAAGATTTTCAAGGATGTTGCCAGGGTTGGAGGATTTGAGCTGTCGGGAGACGCTGAACAGGCTGGGGCTGTTTTTCCTGGACCATCAGAGGCTGACGGGTGACCTTATAGAGGTTTATAAAATCATGAGGGGCTAGCATAGGGTAAGTAGGCAAAGTCTTTTCCCTGGGGTGGGGGAGTCCCAAACTAGAGAGTAGTAATCACTAATCTCCAAATCCTTCCTATTCATATACACCCAGGTGTCTTTTAAATGTACAGATCAAACAAACATACTTATTCCACCCAATTTCAGTCCATTTGAAACCATTTTGCTATTTTTATTGTGCAGTTGAGGCTTAGTTGCAAATGGCACACTATTTGTTTTGCATTGCTAGGACTGATTTACAGACTCCAGCTGATAGTCAAGATTAAACCCCACCTTTCATGTTCAATTTTATGTTGTTGTACCTGTCAACCCCATCAAGTTTCAGGCTCTTTACGCTTCCATCCAACTTTTCTATTTGACTGTAAATCTCCCCAGTTCTTAACACATATTTTCTGACATCACCATGTTCACAATAGCAATTCACCATCAAAGCCAGAATGATACTGACTTGCAAGCAAACACCGCCCCTCCCCCAACTTCCTGTAGCACTCCTATATTGTATGAGCTCCCAGCCTTCTATTTGGAGTTTCCTCCAACACTGTCTTTATTCCTTCAGCGTGCAACATAATCACAGATTTGGGTTTCCCACTTTCCTCAATATTCCATGGACTTCCCCTGATAAGATTCAAATCCTTTTGTCTAAAGCTCCAAGACATATTCCAATGGCAATATGTCTTGGATGCTACAATGGAACAGACAATATTCAATCTAATATTAAGCAATATGTGCAAAGAACATAAGAGATAATAAGAGATTTTATCGTTATGTAAAGGGAAAGTGAGTGGTTAAGATTACAATTGGCCCACCAAAGGGTGAGAGTGGGAATATTGTCAATGACCATGGGGAAATGGCAGACATGTTGAAAGTTTCCTTTGCTTCTGTATTCACAACAGAAAAGGAGGATAACTTGCCTGAAATCCCAAAGAAATTAACAGAGGATGAAGAGGAGATGTCTAATAGAATTAGCTTAGTTAAGTCTTCAATAATGTGGAAATTAATGGAATAAGTTTGCAGATGACACTAAAATTGGAGGTGTAATGGACAATGAAGAGGGTTACCTCAGATTACAACAGAATCTTGACCAGATGGGCCAATGGGCTGAGAAGTGGCAGATGGAGTTTAATTCAGATAAATGCGAGGTGCTGCATTTTAGGAAAGCAAACCTTAGCAGGACTTATACACTTAATGGTAAGGTCCTGAACAAAGAGACTTTGGAGTGCAGGTTCATAGCTCCTTGAAAGTAGAGTTGCAGGTAGATGGGATAGTGATGAAGGCATTTGGAATGCTTTCCTTTATTGCTCAGAGTATTGAGTACAGGAGTTGGGAGGTCATGTTGTGGTTGTACAGGACATTAGTTAGACTACTGTTAGAAAATTGCATGCAATTCTGGTCTCCTTCCTATCGGAAAGATGTTGTGAAATTTAAAAGGGTTCAGAAAAGATTTACAAGGATGTTGCCAGGGTTGGAGGATTTGAGCTACAGGGATAGGCTGAACAGGCTGGGGCTGTTTTCCCTGGAGCATTGGAGGCTCAGAGGTGACCTTATAGAGGTTTACAAAATTATGAGGGGCATGGATAGGGTGAATAGGCAAAGTCTTTTCCCTGGGGTCGGGGAGTCCAGAACTAGAGGGTATGGGTTTAGGGTGAGAGGGGAAAAATATAAAAGAGACATAAGGGGCAACTCTTTCACACACAGAGTGATATGTGTATGGAATGAGCTGCTAGAGGATGTGGTGGAGGCTGGTACAATTGCAATATTTATGAGGCATTTGGATGGGTATATTAATAGGAAGGGTTTGGAGGGATATGGGCTTGGTGCTGGCAGGTGGGACTAGATTGGGTTGGGATCACTGGTTGGCATGGACGGGTTGGACCGAAGGGTCTGTTTTTGTGCTGTACATCTCTATGAGTCTATGACTTTATGAAGAGTGATAAATCCCCAGAATCTGATGTTTTCCATTTATGGATATTAAAGGAGGCATGACAACAGATTATCAAAACCCTAACTATAATTTTAATTTTGCAGTATATTCTGCTCATTATTATGAATATGACTCACTCCTGAATAATAACGTTTTCCCAACTGAAAAGTAACAGCACCTTTAGCTAACCATACTTTTTGTTGAATCCTGCTATGGAAATGGTACCTTTTGATCTAACCTGAAAAAGTCAGAACGTACACCAATTTCATTGTTATTCTTCTAATAGATCTTAATTAAATTTGTTGAAGGAGGATGAGATTAGTAACAAAGGCATCTGTTATTGTAAATCTACAAATTGCTTTTCACCAATTACAAAATGTCATTTCATTCATGTTGTAATTTAATTAGTGCACAGTGACAAGGGACTCGACTGCCTCTGATTTAGTGTCCAAGGATATTTGCAAAGGTTTGGTTGTCTTGATTTCAATTCAAATGAACTATCCTTAATAGTTGTCTAGGTTTATTTTTATTGACTATTTTAAAAGCAGAACTAACATCCCAACAAAGATGGCTGCTATAATCATGTGATTGGATTTAGCAGTAACCAGCCAGAGGTTTCTCAGAAGTTATAGCAGAAAATCAGTCTGATAATCAAAGCCTTGTGTATGTTGTCAGTGAACTGGAATGCTGATTATTGTATGAAAAACTGTCATGGAGGTAAAGTGCATCCAAGAAACAAAACCTACACTGTAGAGTTACAAATTACATATATCCTGTAAGAAGATGCTCCTTCACAGCTGCCAGTAGAGGAAAGGAAATATTTCAAGGACCTCATCAAACTCTCCTTTAAAAATATGATATTCCTACTGTACCTTGCGTAGGACCACCAAAATAGAGAAAAAAATCATGTGAAAGAGCTATTTAGAATGGCACCATCAGGTCCACATTGAAGCTAAACATAAACTACGGAAGGATTTTGTGAAAAACTAAGTAGTCCACCTGCCCCCTTCAGCAAACATCACCTGCTCCACCTGTGGCAGGGTTTGTAGATCCAGATTCGAAATATTTTGTCATCTTAGAACCCATAACAACAGAGTGGGAGAAAATCATCCTTGACCCAATGGATAGTGGAAGAAGAAGAAGGTTGGTTATCTGCTATGTAAGCCTTATCTCCAAAGTAACAGTTTCAACCCACTCGGTCACATGACTCACACAGGGCTGAACCTAATTGTCTTTTAACCATACAATTTTGAAATACTAATCAGTAAAGGACTGTTAAAAGCACAAACAGTTTGTGTTTGTGCTTTCTCCAAGTCAACAACTATTTTTCATCAAAATAGTGAAATGAAAATTACATGGCAACAATATTCCCCAGACAAACCTTTAAAAAGATTTTTAAACAAAAAAAAATGGCTGCAACTCTTGAGCTACTGGTTAGCCAATCCAATCCTACCACAAAGGAATTCCAGGCTGCTAACTTCAGATTTGGATTTTATGACTCTATCTTAAAAGCAAGGACATTTAATAACTGGTACCCCTTGTTTGTTTTATACTTAAGTTGTTGCTCATTAAATAATGTCTTTATCCTTTTCAATTCTATCTCTCCTGACATAGGTTTGTAAGCATAGCTGTATTGTAAAGAAATCCCTCTCCCTCGTACCTCTTTCCCACATCTAAGACAGTGTGAAATAAACCCTACTTTAAAAGTGTTGTTGCAATCATTACCGAGTCAGAGTCCATAAATGGAGGTTGTTGAGAAATATACCACACCTGTTTAAAAGGAGGGCAAGTTAAATGCCAATCACTTACAGCGAGGGACATATGAGGAAATAGGGAAAGAGTTATGTTTCAAAACTCGCAATCTGTCCATAACAACTTTTGACACTATTTAAGATATTGGGGAATGAATCTTATATGAATGAATCTGAGCAACAGAGGGATTTTCACCATGAGGGCCAGTCAGTTTTCTTGCCCTATCCTACTAACCTAGCCTCACTTACTACATCACTATAGTGTCTCTCATGTCAGATTTCCACCCTGCCTTAACACGTCTTTCCCAGAACATTTCACCACTCATTGGATATCTGCTAAACGTCGGCCTCTCTTGCCCCCCTTTGAGAGGTCATTCTGCTCCCAGATAAGCATTAGCAATTTCATGTTTCCCCTCACTGGCAATGCAATGATACAGCAGCTGCAAAGCCACTCTGCCCACTGCCCTCCCTCACATTTTCTCAGTCTAACTGATGTTTAAACACCACATCACACCACACAGTTTACCTATCATGCCTTCATGATGCCTAAGTACCCTCTAGGTCAGTACTACCCTGTCCCAATGTCCACTGTGGATTCACATCTTGCCCAGTAGGGGAACATCACGCATGGGTTACCGAACCAACAAATCCAAAATAAATGTGGTCATTTAGTTACAGTAAGGAAAAAGGAATAGAAAGGAAGTCAACAGAGACTGAACTTCACCCCACAATAGCAAACAGATTTAGGTATCTCAATCCAAAATTGTAATTGTCAACAATTTTCTGCTGCATGCAGGCCTCCTCTATTGGCAACTGGTCTTAATGAGGTTCTGGCTGGCTTGAAGCGAGCATCTCAGCCTGAGCTCTATCAGAGAAAATGTCAGCTTTCTCCTCTCCAATGTCCTCATCCTCCTCCTTGAAAGGTTGATCTCGTTTCCCAAGTTTCTCTACTTTGCTGCCTTCACTAATTGTGCAGAGCACAACAAACTCAGATGATTCTGCCTGGACTATACTGGAGGTCCTCCTGCTGCTGAAGGCTATGATGGTGATCACAGTGAATAACTCTGCTTTCCCATAACTGCAATACCCTCTGATGATATTTCAAGCTCCCCCTTTTCAACTTGAGATTCACCTGTCACTGTCTTTATTCCTCCTGCTTTAAATTTCCCACCAGCCTCCACTCCTCTCCATTATCTAATTGATTCTCCTGGTGCCCCTACAACCCACGCCCCCTTGAATACTCTTGAAATAGTGTTACATTGCCATCTCAGTGTTATACCCGAAACATCAATTCTCCTGTTCCTTGGATGTTGCCTGACCTGCTGTGCTTTTCTAGCGCCACACTTTTCGACTCTGATTTCTAGTATCTGCAGTCCTCACTTTTTCTCTTTCTTCGCCCTGTGATAGTTCAATACTGACAAGCATGACAAGCAGCCTATCTGTGTGTCTGCACTAAATAACCCTGAAAACAACACTGATAACAGCCTTTTGCTCAGACTGATGCACCATTAAGGAGAAAGTGAGGACTGCAGATGCTGGAGATCAGAGTTGAAAATGTGTTGCTGGAAAAATGCAGCAGGTCAGGCAGCATCCAAGGAGCAGGAGAATCGATGTTTTGGGCATGAGCCCTTCTTCAGGAAGCCCCTCTTCATGCCCGAAACATCGATTCTCCTGCTCCTTGGATGCTGCCTGACCTGCTGCGCTTTTCTAGCAACACATTTTCAGCTCTGATGCACCATTAAGCCTGGCCTGGCAAGGCATGAATGATATGAACGTGTAGACAGGTGCAAAACAAATGAGCAGTAAGAGAATATTTGAGCAGGTCTGAGACACAGCCCTAATCTATTCCGTGAGCTGTCCACACGTACAAAATGTCTGAGCAAGTAGTCTTTCAATGTTAGTTGCTGGCATGTTTTCCTCATTGGGAAACCCCTGTTGAGGGCTATACCAAATCTAAAAGTGAATCCAATTTTCCCTGGAGAATTCCCAAACAGAGATGATAATCTTCATCCTATTATCAAAACAAAAGGAAATGCAAATTGTTTCAGGAATTGCTAGGCAACCAGCGCACATTTTGAGACACTCCAAACCTTGTTCTGTTGCTGCCATAATTTACACCTGCTTTCTACAGGCATGAAAAAGGGAGTGATTTTTAACAGATGGCATGATCTAACATCTGATAGCCCTTCCAAAGAGACTTCCAGTTCTAATACAGTTCAAACTGGAATGGTTTCAGCATATTTGTGTCCTGTCCCATTTTTTCTGAATAGATGGCACAACTTGTATCGGTGATTCTATTTCTAGGCTCAGGTGTTTCCATTTGGTATATATTTGTAAGATTATATAAAAGGGATGTCAGGTAGACCTGAAATTTCCTTGAAGCTAGTGGCATAACCTCAGCAGAGTACATGGGTCTGATGTCAAGTCCAGGACTTGTTGGCTTGAGGGTGGTGCAGAATAATAGTGTAAGTTCACTTGGTGTCCTAACTGAGGTGCTTCTTGGAGCCTATCTCCTGGTCCTGTTCCATGGTGATATTATGGCCTAAGCCATGATTAGTATCCCTGGGTCTACAAGGATGTTACATTGAAAGAGAGATGACAAACCTAGCAAAAGAAACTAATTTGAGACCTGTGGCCGGTGCCCACACGAAAGGTCAGATTGCATAACTTTCTGTGGAAGCAACTGTGAGAAGGAATTTCAAACGCAGCCTGAAAACCTGGCATTTAAAAGGGAAGTTGACATCATTAACAAAGTTCTACTTGTTCCACATCTTTTGACTGAATTTGATTGGATGTCAGTAAAATAGCCACAAACAGTATAGAGGCAGATGTGAGGCCTCCATTTGCCCTCCATCTTGAGAAAATTTAAACCAGCTCCCTATTAATGAAATCTAACGTTGCGATAACCTGAAGCTTTATTCCATTACGGCAGACTGTGCTCTGAAGCTGCTTTCCATTGGTTCATTTGCCACCTCCCAACAGGAGACATAGATATGCCTAAACTAGTGAGGATATTTGATAAAAATTTAAATGGTCTAATCCTGTCTCAAGCTTGAAAAGTCTGATGGGATAAGAATCTCTTAAGCATACTCCCCCCAATATTTGTGGCAGGGAAATAGATTGTGGATAATCAGGGCTGTAAGGAGATGTAGATGAAACTTATTATAGATATATTCTCATACCTTTCATTACCATGACCATTACATTTCTGCTGTTTTTAGGACAAGTCTGACCATCTGAACTGAGGATCTTAAAGATTTATATGTATTTTTCTCTACAAACCCTGTGGGATGCAATCAGTTCTATGAATGTAGGAATGAAGAGAAAACCTTTTATATAATCTAGATGTCTAACAATTATATTTATGCACAATGTTTGTATATCTACACACCAGTGCTTCTCAAACGTCTTCCCATTGTGAGTCTATACCAAAGCTTAAGACCCATCAATAAGAACTGAGCATTGGAGTAGGAGAGGAAAGGGAGAGCCCTGATCTACAGTGCATGGCTTCACATGCGTTTCATCAACAAATACTTCTCTTTCACCATCTTCTGTGTGTTTCTCATAGGTGCTATCTGAAACCGAAGTGATTGACTCTTTATATGTTACAAAAAGCACATGGATCTGTGGAGGATGTCATCTTTTCCTCTCACATAAGGTTGGTCATTGGAAAGGAGCAGTGGTTGGATTTGTAATTGATCTTTTTCTGAAGCCAGCTCACCGAATTATCTGAGGGGATAGGTTACTTAGGTCACATAGAATACTTTACCTCGGTCATTCAGCACAAATAGCCCAGCATTTATGTTCCACTTGAGGCGCCTCCTATCTTTCTTCATCTAGATGTATCATTGTTGCTCTTGTCGCAAACATATAGTTAAAATATTATATGTTTTATAAAGAAAGTTAATTTGACTTTTAAATAATAAACATAGCATATAAAAATGGCTGCCAGGAGTCATGTACCTGCCCCTGTTAATTCCCTACTATGAATTAATTAATTCACTTAATTCACTGTTCTCAATACTTTCTGTGTAAAGGGATTTCTTCTAAATTCTGTATTGGATTTTCTGGGGACTATCTGACACTGATGATCAACTTTTGATAACATTGAGCAGGTGTTTAGTACAGGTGAAGGGTTCATGCTTGCCAGCAGAAGAGTTGGTGAGACCTGTGTGAATCCACTTTTTACAAAGTCCCTCTGCATTGTGCTAATCAGGAACTTACATGGGCAGCAGCAGCAGCCCCACCTCCAACTCAGGTTCAGGGACACTGAGAATAGGGAGGTGAAAATCCCAACAGTCAACAAAGAAAAAGCATTGCCCTTCATCGTCACTCAGCTGTGACTCTGGAGATACAGTGGCTGCTGCTGTTAGTGCACCCACCTAGACCCAGGATGACCAAGGAATCCAGGTACAGATTAGAGAAGGTGGGAGAGATTTCGTTGGGTAAGATCTCTTGATCAAGCACAGAATGGACAAGTAAAGAAGTTCCCACCTGGAAAGATCTCAAACTATTCTGATGGGGTTTGGCTTTCAGGCTTTCTGCATATACAGTTCCTTCCGCCATTGGATAAATACCAACAGCAGCAGAAGAGGCCTCTTTTTAATTACTCATTTAATGAAGTCAATTAGTGGCAGGAACTCTGCCCTTGACTTTTCCCACTGCAGACTCAGGGACATAAATCATAAGGCATTAAGGTCACAGTCACCACCTACCACCCTGATTAAAAACCATCCACCACCAAACCAATCACAGTGGAGTGTATTAAGTTCTGTCATTCTCTCTGCATCATCTCTGTCAAAATCTTCAATAGTTTTAAACATTTCAATTAGGTCATCTTTTTTCATGGGGGAAAGAGGCCTCATATGTTCGTCCTTTCTTGATGTGTATCCATTGGCATTTCTTATGGTTATCCTTGTAAATGTTCTCTACACCTGCTCCAGTATCTCATGGAGTCATAGAATTCTACAGACCCTTCAGTCCAACTTGCCCATGCTGACCAGATATCTTAAATTAATCTGGCCCAATTTGCTAGCATTTGGCACATATCGTTCTAAACCCATCCTATTCATTTACCCATCCAGACACCTTTTCAATGTTGTAATTGTACCAGCCTCCATCACTTCCTCTAGCAGCTCATTCCATACACTCATCAACCTCTGGATGAAAATGTTGCCTGTTAGGTCTCTTTTAAATCTTTCCCCTTTCACCTTAAACCTATACCCTCTAGTTTTAAACTCTGCTACCTTGGGGAAAAAACCTTGTTTATTTACCCTATCTATGCCCCCCATGATTTTGTAAACCTCCATAAGGTCACCCCTCAACCTCCGAAGTTCCAGGGAAAACAGACTCAGCCTATTCAGCCCTTCCCTATAGCTCAAACCCTTCAACCCTGGCAACATCCATGTAAATCTTTTCTGAATCGTTTCAAGTTTCACAGCATCCTTCCTATAGCAGGAGACCAGAATTGAATGCAGTATTCCAAATGTGGCATAACCAATATCCTGTATAGCTGCAACTTGACATCCCGACTCCTTCAATCAATGCACTGACCAATAACGGCAAGTATACCCAAATATCTTCTTCATTATACTGTCAACCTGTGACTCCACCTTCAAGGAGCTATGATCTTTCATTCCAAGGTCACTTTGCATGGAAACACTCCCCAGGGCCTTGCCATTAAGTGTTTCAGTCCTGCCCTGATTTGCCTTTCCAAAATGCAGCACCTCACAGTTATCTAAATTAAACTCCATCTGCCACTCCTTGGCCCATCAGCCAATCTGATCAACATCTAGCTGTAATCTGAGATAACTTGCTTCACTGCCCACTTCACCTCTAATTTTACTGTCATCCTCAAACATCCTAACCATTCGTCCTATATTCACATCCAAATCAATTTTATAAATAAAGCAGTGGACCCAGCACTAATCATTGCAACATACCATTAGTCACAGGCTCCAGTCCAAAAAACAACCTATTCCTGATGAAGGGCTTTTGCCCAAAATGTCAATTTTCCTGCTCCTCGGACACTGCCTGAACTGCTGTGCTTTTCCAGTACCACTCTTATCCAGAATTTAGTTTCCAGCATCTGCAGTCATTGTTTTTACTGAAAAACAACCATGCAACAGCACTCTGTCTCCTACCTTCAAGCTAATTTTGTATCCAAATGGCTAATTCTCCCTAAATTCCATGTGATCTAACCTTGCAAATCAGTCTGCCATGTAGAACCTTATCAAATGACTTTCTGAAATCCATATAGACAGCGTCCACCATGCTGCCTTATTCAATCGTCTTTGTCACTTCTTCAAAGAACTCAATCAAGTTAGTGAGACACAATTTTTCACTCGCAAAGCCATATTGATTATCTTTAATCAGTCCTTGTCTTTCCAAATATATGTAAACCCTGTCCCTCAGGATTCCCTCCAACAACTTATCCACCACTGCCATAAGGTTCACAGGTCTACAGTTCCCTGGATTTTCCTTACCATCTTTCTTAAATAGTGGCACCCCACCAATGACTATAAATGATACAAATATCTCAGCAACGGCTCCAGTAATCACTTCTCTAGTTTCCCACAAAGGTCTAGAGTACACCTGATCAGGTCCCAGGGATTTATCCACCTTTATGTGTTTTAAAACATCCAGCACCTCCTCCCTTGTAATAAAGATACTTTTCTTTGCACGATATCACTATTCATTTCTTCAAGTTCTCTAGCTTCTACATCTTTTTCCCCAGTAAATACTGATGGCATTTCTCTCAATATCCTTTGTAGAATAGGGCTATTAAAATTGCATGTGGTATGCTAAGTGCAGTTTAACTAAGATTCAATAAATGTTTAATATAAGTCCCTTACTTTTGAATTCTATTCCTCTAGAAACAATATTGCCTTACAACTGTAAGAGATTGGAATATTTGTATTCCAAGATCCCTTGATTTTTATTACCCCACATTGACTTGCACCTCTCAAGGAATCAGTGATGTGTTTTTACAAACAATATTCAACCTCACAATAATTTATGCTGAACTTCATTTGCAAATTATGTGCCCATTTGGCAAGTTTATTAATGCCCTGTAATTTGATGCAGTTCCCCTCACTATTCACAATTTCTCCAAATTTGGTGTCACATGCAAATTCAAAAGTTGCTCATCGAACATAAAGGTAATGGCAGAGGTTTAGAGGTTCAGATCCCACCTTCAGGAAGTGCAGGCCAATTAAAGGGCCAGCAACTATTCAGACTTAACAGTGCCACTGGCAGTGGTGGTCACTGTTGGGATTGTGATACATCTCTGACAAGAAGCGACCATGAAAGCCCTGGAACAAAATTGAGTGGGGTGGCCTCACTGGGGACAGTCAGGCAGGATTTGACATGGGTGAAGGTAGGTGTGTGTGTGTGTGTGTGTGTAGGGCAGTCCCAGGATCATCCCATGGGAGCAGCCCTTGGTGTTAGCTAAACCTGCAGTAGACACAGTGTGCCTAGTTAGGAGCTTCTCTCAGCTCTCTGGTAGATCACCAAGGCAGTCTGGCCAAACAATGTGGGTCCTTTCCAACTTGGCAAAATAAACAATAACCATTGGAAAAGGCCCCTAATTTCCAGTTAAGAACTTCAACTAGGCTATTTAAACCCTTGATATCAACGTGGAGAGAGCCAGTAAGCTAATTATCCACATTCACACCATTTCCCGGCTCCTGAGAAATTCTACCCTGTGTTTTTGATTCCAGCATTCAAATTGTAGATCTAGATTATGAATAGCTGTTTTCCCAACTCTGATCTGTATGGAACACCACTTCACATTCTCTGCTCCTTTTCTTCCTCTACCTTAAAGCCAGCTAATGATCAATTTTGCCACATGTCTCCTGGTTTCACATTATCTGAACTTATTCATTAGTCTATCAGGGGTTATCCACTAAAGGTCTTTTGAAAATCTAGAGAAATTATATCCACTGTTTTATCATTTTCTACTCTGTCAACCCAAGAGAATATAAGCTAAATTTCCCCAATGTCTTATCATGGGACAATCTTACAATCCCAATGATCAATCTGATGAACCTTTGTTGTGCTGCCTACATGTCGAGTATGACCTTCCTTTTATAAGGAGATCAAAACTGTTGCTGCACTTTCATGGTAGCTTCCAGTGACTTATAAGCAATGATATTCTGGTATCTTTGGACATTAACCCTTTCCAATTTCTTATCATTTAAGAATTACTCTTTTTGGTTTTTGAATTTCTGTTCTTCAAATCATTGATTATTGATTGTGAATAAGCACCAACTCCTGCACTATCCCACTGGTCACAGCCTGCTGACCTGATAATGGCTTATTTATTGCTACTCTCTGCTTTCTATCTGTTAAACAATTCTCAAACCATGTCTATATATTACCCTTAACCTGTGTCCTCTAATCTCCTGTGTGGAGCCTTATCAAAGGCCTTTTGGAAATCTAAATATACAATATTTCCTGGTTCCCCATTATCTATTCTACTAGTTACATCCTAATAAATCTGTACCAGGCTTATCAAACTTTACTCCCCTTTGACAAGTCCATGTCGACTCTGCCCAATCCTACCATTATTTCTGAAGTATCCAGATATCATGTCTTTCATAATAGTTTGAGTATTTTCCCTACTATGCAGGTCAAACTAAGTGTTCGGTGGTTCCATGCTTTCTCTGTTTCTTCTTTCTCAAATAGTGTGGATGCATTTGTGACCTTCCAATCTGCAGGACTGCTCCAATTTCTTTTAGTTCCTCATTGTCACTACTCCCTTGGTTTCCTAATATTCTTCTGAGATTTTAAAATTCTTTTTCAGTAAGAAAGACACAAAGTATTTGTTTAGTTTCACCATCATTTCCTTATTCTCTGTTTTAAGTGTTTCTGTCTTTGCCTACAGTGGACTACATTTGTCTTTGTTTATACATTCATTTTACACATCTATTATTGTTCATTTTAATTTTTCCCATTAATTTTCTTTTATATTTTATTTTATCTTAATGTATCAACTTTCAGATCCTCCTTTGCTGAATTCTAAAATGCTTCCAACCTTCAGTCTTACTACTTATTTGGTAACTTTCTCAGTCCCATGCTTTGATTTAATACATTTTAAAACTTTTTTTGTTAGCCATGGTTGGTTCATCTTTCTAACTTATATAAAAAATGGCAGCACTGAAGAATTGGTGTACAGCAGTCATGTCCATTTAATGACCGATCTGCATGTTTCTGAATGGAGATTATTGATGTGGCACACTTAAGATTATTTTCGGACAAACTCCGCGGAATATACAGGTAGCCTATACTGATTTGTCTAGCACTTACTATCCTCAGGGATTTAGCTAAACAGATGCTATATGGCTATTCAGTTGAGTTCAGAATTCCATAGCTCCAAGTGACAATGAAAAGATTTATCTTTGAGGTTACTACTGTTGTCAAGAATCCAGATGGAGCAGCTGTGAGCATCAGTCAGTGAGCAATGCTCAAAGATATTTCTCAAGTTGTTGCTGCATTGCTCTTGAGGATTTCCCTCCTGCTTCATATTTCCTACATTCTCAGAGCTATAAATAATAACCAGGCAAGGTTTTATATTACCAACAAGATTGTTAAATGCAGATTTTAATAACATTGTTTTAAATTTGAGTTAGACTAACTTTACTGACATTTCTCACCTCATATGTTCTACAGCTTCCTTTATTAACACCCTGAATATTTTTCACTGCGTCATGGAAGGAGTAGGCAGCCATTCTTGCAATCTGTTTGATAGGCATGTTTACCTTGACATCAAAAGTTTTGAGCTAAAGAAAGCAAGGAATTAAAAAAACAAATGTCATTTATCCCAGTGCTTTCATAGTAATTCATAACAATTTGCCCTATAATTAGCTACAGTTTACCTCTTCAAAATCACAACTACCAACCTAAAGAATTGGTAAAAGCTGACCAACGGCGTCAAAATTGTTGAGGCAAACATTCCAAACACTCAAGAATGACAGTAATGTGTGTACAATTGTGGCACAAACATCTGTTGGCTGTCAACCTAATTGCAAATGCTACGATCTGTCAGGCAGAAACCATGGATCCAGCCAGAATACAGAATCAAGGGGCAGTTCCAGATTTGAAATATTCCTGGTAGACTGTCATCCTCTAAGGTCTTATTCCTGTCATAGTGGGGCTGAGAATAGGAATTACATCAGAGCGACTTTGCTGGACATGTGCTGGACGAGCCATTTGTCTGGCATCTATGAAGGTTGCAAACTGACAGATGACACAAAGGTTGGAGCTGTCATCAATAGCATAAAGGGCTACTGCAGGGTGCAGCACGACATGGACAGGTTGCAGAGCTGGGCTGAGAAATGGCAGATGGAGTTAAACCTGGATAAATGCGAAGTGATGCATTTTGGAAGGTCAAACTCAAATGCTGAATATAGGATTAAAGACAGGATTCATGGCAGTGTGGAGGAACAGAGGGATCTTGGTGTGCAAGTACATAGATCCCTCAAAGTTGCCACCCAAGTGGATAGGGTTGTTAAGAAAGCACATGGTGTTTTGGCTTTCATCAACGGGGTATCGAGTTTAAGAGCCGCGAGGTTTGCTACAGCTCTGCAAGTCCCTAGTGAGACTACACTTGGAATATTGTGTCCAGTTCTGGTCGCCCTACTATAGGAAAGATACAGAGGCTTTGGAGAGGGTGCAAAGAAGGTTTACCAGGATGCTGCCTGGACTGGAGGGTTTGCCTTACAAAGAAAGGTTGAATAAGAGAGAAGGAGGAAGAGAGGAAACCTTATCAAGGTATACAAGATAATGAGTGGACTAGATAGAGTAAATAGCCAGAGAGTTTTCCCCAGAGTAGGATTGACTGGTACGAGGAGTCATAGTTTGAAGATACTAGGAGGGAGGTATAAAGGAGATGTCAGTGATAGGTTCTTTATGCAGAGAGTTGTGAATCATGGAATGCATTGCCAGCTGTGGTGGTGGAAGCAGAGTCATTGGGGATATTTAAGCGACTGCTGGACATGCACATGGATAGCAGTGAGTTGAGGAGTGCATACGTTAAGTTATTATATTTTACATTAGGATTAAACCTCGGCACAACATCGTGGGCTAAAGGGCCTGTTCTATGCTGTACTTTTCTATGTTCTATGTTCTAACTCTGGAATGATGGCACGCTCTGATTTTTGTTGAATTCCAGACAATACCCAAACCTGAAGCCTGAGGCACACCTCTTTTTCCATTAGTCAGGAGGAAGGTTGGTTTCCTTTCATCCAATGAAATGGTCACATGTGAACAGCTGAACAAGACTAAGGGAATACTCATAGTTATAGTGCAGTATGTAATTGAGGTGACGTGGTCTTGTCTGTTAGCTAGAAAACTGCTGAGGGTCCCATGTCACATCTTTTTGACAAGGCATCCTGAATCAAATGCCTATGAGGCACTAACTGGGCAGCAGCACACTTCCCAGAATTAAGGGAATGATAGTCTCATTGGGCAACACTTACTAACCAATCAAAGCTTCTTTATACCAGAAATGTAAGGAAAACATTTACAACACAGTATTATTATGTATTGCAGAAACCTGGGCAACATCAGTAAGAGAGTAAAAGCAAATTACTGCGGATGCTGGAATCTGAAACCAAAAGAGCTTTGACAAAGTGTTAGTTAGACTCAAAACGTCAGCTCTTTTCTCTCCTTACAGATGCTGGCAGACTTGCTGAGATTTTCAAGCATTTTCTCTTTTGGTATCAGTAAGAGAGTGTTAGAAACCTCACTGATATTTTTTGTTATTTTTATTCTTTTTCATTTTTATCATATTTGTAGGGAGTTGTGAAGTGGGAATTGTGAGCTGGAACTGAGCTGTGAACTTCAGGACAGCTTGTGGTAAAAGGCAAAGAACCGACCAAACTTTGTTTGTTTGTGAGGCTAGACCTGAAGGATAATTGCAGATTAATTCTTGATTAAAAATGTTCTAACAGACACTTCAGGCGTAGCACTGTGTTAAAACAGCAGAAGTAGGCCATTACGAAGGTCAGTACCTGGGAATTGCATCTGGCAAATCTGGAAGAAACCCCACGTCACGCAGATGGCAGCTGTTGAATGGTAATTGAGGCCTTGGAAAGAGAGGATTCATCTAGCAGGGTGATTGAGAATTGAGGTTGATTTGTAAACTATGTTTATTGAGAAATTAACTTGGCTGCTGACAAGACAGCATGAAGATTTGAAAGCTCACTGCCTAATCTGCTACACTAGGTCCTGGAAGCCCAAGGAGTAGAAAGCTGAGTTAAAAATGTTACTCCCTTTAGCCACGTAAACTGAGAAGGTGATGGGGTTCTGGCAATTCCAGAGAAGAAACCAAAGAGTCCACTTTATGTTTGTAAACCAGTACATCATTAAAACCATTTAAGTAATCTGACCAGTATTTCCTTTTATTATTTATCCCATAACTGTGTTTGTTTGCCTGTTTGTCTTTTGTGTGACTGGCTGAAACAAATGTTGCAGGCTTAAAGCGTAGACCTTCATCAGATTTTTAAATAACAGTTCCTTTTTTACAGGAGAGAGCGGCGGGAGATGGACGCAAGTGAGGTTGGAGCAGGGAGGTTGTTGGGAAGCCACGTGATTGCTATTTGAGTAGGTGTGTTCTGCATGGTGTGTTGCCTGCCCAGTGCCAGGGAACAGGACAACTCCGACCGGCTTGAGAGGATATTGGAGTGGGACAGGGAGGATTCAGTTGTTGTGATCCACGTTGGGACTAACAACACAGACAAAGCTAGGCTGTTTGGGGATTATCAAGCACTAGGAAGAAAATTGAAGTACAGGTCCTCAAGGGTCATAACCTGCAGATTACTGCCCGAGCCACCTGCCAATTGGCATAGAAATAAGAAAGTTAGGGAAGTAAACACGGGGCTAAGGGATTGATGTGGGACAGAGGGATTCCATTTCATGGGACATTGGCATCAGTTTTGGAACCGGGGGTGGGGGGAGCAGGATCTGTACAGATGGGACGACCTCCATGCCTGGAGATCTGAAACCAGTGTTCTAGTGAAAAGCATAAATAAGGTGGTAAGTAGGACTTTAAACTTTTGAGTCGGGGGGAAGGGAAAGTAAAAGCGTATGGAGTTAAATGGAAAGATAAGCAGCAGGATAGCATATGTGCACGTGGGTTTAAGCTCGAGGCAGACTAGGAATGTAGCAAAAAGGAAGGATAACTTAGGACATCTTATGATTTCTAATATCTCTAATAATGATAAGAAAGTTTGCATAGGTGCTTTACCTAAATGCTCGTAGCATTCATAACAAAGTAGATGAATTAACAGTGCAAATCATCATGAATGATTATGATGTGGTAGGCATCACAGAGACGTGTTTGCAGGGGGTTCAGGACAGGCAGTTAAACATCCAAGGATTTACAACTTATCGAAAAGACAGGGAGGTGGGCGGGGCGGTGGGGTTGCCTTGTTAGTTAAGAATGAAATTAAATCTATGGCACTGAAAGACATAGGGTCAGGTGATGTGGAGTCTGGGTGGGTGGAGTTGACGAACCACAAAGCCAAAAAAACCATAATGGTAGTTATGTACAGACCTCCTAATAATGGTCAGGATCAGGGGCACAAGACACACCAGGAAATAGATAGGGCATGTCAGAAAGGCAAGGTCATTGTGATTATGGGGGCCTTCAACATACAGGTGGACTGGGTGAATAATGTTGCCGGTGGATCCAAAGAAAGGGAATTTTCGGAATGCTTACAGGATTGTTTTTTGGAACAGACTGTGATGGACCCACAAGGGAGCAGGCTATTCTGGACTTAGTGCTATGTAATGAGCCAGACTTTATAAAAGATCTTAACGTAGGGGAACACTTAGGAGGCAGCGATCATAATATGGTAGAGTTCGGTCTGCAGTTTGAAAGAGAGAAGGCAAAATCGGATGTAATGGTGTTACAGTTAAATACAGGTAATTACAGGGGCATGAGAGAGGAACTGACGCAAATCGACTGGAAGCAGAGCCTAGTGGGGAAGACAGTAGAGCAACAATGGCAGGAGTTTCTAGGTGTCACTGAGGACACAAAACAGACATTAATTCCAAAGAAAAGAAAGATTACGTGGGGAGGAATTAGACAGCCATGGCTGACAAAGGAAGTCAGGAAATGTATCAAAGAAAAGGAAATAGCCTATAAAGTGGCCAAGAGCAGTGGGAAATCAGAAGATTGGGAAGACTTCAAAAACAAACAGAGGATAACAAAAAGAGAAATAAGGAAGAAGAGGATCAAATATGAAGGTAGTCTAGCCAATAATATTAGAAATGATAGTAAAAGTTATTTTCAATACATAAGAAACAAATGAGAGGCAAAAGTAGACATTGGGCTGCTTCACTTTGAGGTGGGAAGGCTAGTGATGAGAGATAAGGAAATAGCTGAGGAACTTAAAAAGTGCCTTGCATCAGTTTCACAGTGGAAGACATGAGTAATATCCCAACAATTCAGGAGAGTCAGGGGGCAGAGTTGAGTATGGTAGCCATTACAAAAGAGAAAGTGCTAGAAAAGCTCACGCGTCTAAAAATTGATAAATCTCCTGGCCCTGATGGGTTACATTCTAGAGTTCTAAGGGAGGTGGCTGAGGAAGTAATGGAGGCATTGGTTGTGATCTTTCAAAGTCACTGGAGTCAGTAAAAGTCCCAGATGTTTGGAAAATCACTATTGTAACCCTCTTGTTCAAGAAAGGATCAAGACAAAAGATGGAAAATGATAGGCCAATTAGCCTAACCTCAGTTGTTGGTAAAATTCTAGAATCTATCATTAAGGATGAGATTTCTAAATTCTTGGAAGTGCAGGGTTGGATTAGAACAAGTCAGCATGGAGTTAGTAAGGGGAGATTGTGCCTGAAAAACCTGTTAGAATTCTTTGAAGAGGTAACAAGTAGGTTAGACCTGGGAAACCCAGTGGATGTTGTCTACCTAGACTTCCAAAATATCTTTGATAAAGTGCCTCACGGGAGGCTGCTGAGTAAAGTGAGAGCCCATGGTGTTTGAGGTGAACTACTTGCATGGATTGAGGATTGGCTGTCTGACAGAAGGCAAGAGTTGAGATAAAAGGTTCTTTTTTGGAACGGCAGCTGGTGACAAGTGGTGTCCTGCAGGGTTCAGTGTTGGGGCCTCAGTTGTTCACTTTATATATCAATGGTCTGAATGAAGGGACTGGGGGCATTCTGGTGAAGCTTGCTGATGATATGAAGTTAGGTGGACACGCAGGTAGTACTGAGGAGGTGGGGAAGCTGCAGAAAGCTTTAGACATCTTAGGAGAGTGGTCCAGGAAATGGCTGATGAAACTCAACGTGAGAAAATGCAAGGTCTTTCACTTTGGAAAAAAAGAATACAGGCATGGACTATTTTCTAAACGGTGAGAAAGTTCATAAAGCTGAAGTACAAAGGGATCTGGGAGTGCTAGTCGAGGATTCTCTAAAGGTTAACTTGCAGATTGAGTCTGTGATTAAGAAAGCAAATGTAATGTTGTCATTTATCTCAAGAGAGTTGGAATAAAAAAGCAGCGATGTGCTTCTGAGACTTTATAAAGTTTTGGTTAGGTCCCATTTGAAATACTTTGTCCAATTTTGGGCCCCACACACAGGAAGGACATACTGGCACTGGAGTGTGTCCAGCAGAGATTCACATGGATGATCCCTGGAATGGTAGGCCTAACATACGATGAACGGCTGTGGATCCTGGGATTGTATTCATTAAAGTTTAGGAGGTTGAGGGAAGATCTAAAAGAAACTTATAAGATAATGCATGGCTTAGAAAGGTGGATGCTGGGAAGTTGTTTCTGTCAGGCGGGGAGACTAGGATCCATGGGCACAGACTTAGAATTAGAGGGAGTCAGTTTAGAATGGAAATGAGGAGACATTTCTTCAGCCAGAGAGTACTGGGCCTGTGGAATTCATTGCCATAGAGCACAGTGGAGGCTGGGACGTTAAATGTCTTCAAGGCAGAGATTGATAAATTCTTAATCTTGCAAGGAATTAAGGGCTATAGGGAGAGTGCAGGCAAGTCAAGTTGAAATGCCCATCAGCCATGATTAAATGGAGGAGCGGACTCGATGGGCTGAATGGCCTTACTTCCACTCCTGTCTTATGGTCTTATGGTCTAAATTTCTTTTTCCTCTTCTTAATATATAGTTAAGACTTTTGTTTGATATACAAAACTAGTATCTGGAATTAATTATTAATAAAGTTTGGGATAGGTTATTCCAAAGTCTAGAAAGGAACCATTGGAATAATCGTTGGGGATCTTCGTTGACTTAATTTTACTGTGTTGCAAAGATGTGTTTACAGAACTAGAGAGGCTGATTTGATTCAGCTGTCCATCTCTGTCATAACAAGAGGCACAATTACTGGGTGCTAACCGGAAAATATGAACATACAAGCAACGAATAGGAATCGGCCATGTAGCCCTTCATGTCTCCTCTGCCATTCAACTAGATTATGGCTGACCTGATTTTAATCTCAACAGTACATTCTTACATGTCCTGACAATCTTTCCCTTCCTTGGTAAGCAAGGAATGAAGAGATTTAAATGCTGTGGTGTATGTGTAGAGTAAAGAGGAATGGCAAAATTAGGAATCAACACATCCAAGAATAAGTGAGGATTGGCTGGAGCATCATTGACAGTAATCAACAAGAGATTCCAATGGTATGGTTATCTTTCTATAGTAAGAGAGAGGAAATATGGAGAGGTGAATGGTAGATATAGAATTGCCAGGAAGAAAGAGAGCAGAAGCATCGAAGACCATTGGTGAGAGATTTAAGTGTAACAGAATTGAAAGGATCAGTGACTGACATGAGGCATTGGAGAAGGGTGATCAGCTCGTATTATAGAAACCCTGATTAAAATCAGAGAAGCCAAAAGAAGATTGTAAACAGATGAATGTTCCTAATTCTCTCCAGAAAACCAGTTGCGTTTGCAGAACATGATATCCAAAACACTGACAGAATCTAATAATATCCCATTAAAATAAAAATAGTTTGAATTAATCAATTATCACAGGCTTAATTGTTCTAATAATAAAATTATGTAACGCACCAGCACACAGTACAAACCCTTAATCCCATGTAATAAAAATAGACATTGACTGATTCAGTTATCAGAAAGTAGTGGCCCTGAGCAATGACCTTTCTTCTGTGATTTTTGTTTGCTAATAAAATCAGGTTTCGTGAAAGCTCCCATAAGAAGATTATCTTCAGCTACCACACTGATTGCTACTTTCTATACTTTCCCAAAATATGCGGCCACTATGCAGGGTCCGACAGTGTGAATAACAAAAAGGGAAGTTTGCAGAAAATTGAGTACAATTACAGTTTAAGCTGATTAACATGGTGCATCATATTGATTGAATCCAGCCATCTTCCACACTCAGATGTGCAAAATTCGATATGCCTGTATATAAATTGGTGTTGAGCCCTCAGTTACACTGACAAAGACAGAAAATTGCATTTGTTTTCCTCTAATTGAAATATATTAAATTTAGCCGCAAAACTGATTGTACCCCTGCAACATGAGTAGAACTGCAATTCAGTTATTTTTTTCTACCGCTATGCATATATGCTGGCAATGAAAGTGTTTGTGAAGGAAAGGAAATAAAACACCAAGTTCGTGGCTAAGTATTTATACTATATATCTGTGTTTCTTTCCCTGTCTAGAGAGCTGTATTCAAAAATAGCTCAAAGGAAACAGGAGATGGGTTTTGAAATAATATAATCTTAAGGGAATAGAACTTGCTAGTTACAGTGAGGGCAAGGATAAAATTAAATCTCGATGTTGTAGTGGGATGAAGTACTTATTTGAGAATGGAATGAAATGGGTGTTTCAGATGAAGTTATCTAATCCTGCTGCACATATATATTTTTGACGTTGTTGCACAGTGCTCATAACTTGCAAAGAAACTGCATATTTTATTTTTCTTCCACATTTTCCCTTGGTCTAATGAGCAGAGGAAAAATTGGTTTTGACAGCTTTGAATTTCTGAGAATTGAAACGATAGCACCTGCTGTATGTGCTAATCCTTACTTGAGGTGAAGAGAACGCTATGCTTTCCTCATATCAGCAAGAAGCTACAGCTGTTTACCAAATTTTGCAAGCAGATGGAGGTGAAAATTCAACTGAGCCACTGGCCTTGCAACTCTACAGTCTTTGTGTGTAGCTTCAGTGGTCTGCACAGCCATTATGGGAATGCTAACAAAAGGGATTTTCCTTGACCCTGCATGTTTTGATTTTGTATGGGGTGGCAGTCCTGCGCAGTCAAGATGCACACAATTGGTCACATATTCCTTGAAGTAATAATCATGATTTGGAGATGCCAGTGTTGGACTGAGGTGTACAAAGTTAAAAATCACACAACACCAGGTTATAGTCCAACAGGTTTAATTGGAAGCATACTAGCTTTCGGAGCGCTGCTCCTTCATCAGGTGGTTGTGGAAGCTAGGGTGCTTCCAATTAAACCTGTTGGACTATAACCTGGTGTTGTGTGATTTTTAACTTTGAAGTATTAACATAATATGTGATAATGCTTCAAATGAGCAGTAGCTTAATCTATTACCTTGCCTGTTCCCACATTCCATTTAGATTTCAACAATTTCTCTAATTGATTCTGAACTGTTGACACTTGGACTTTACTTAGAGTCATAGAATCATATAGATGTACAGCATGGAAACAGACCCTTCGGTCCAACCTGTCCATGCCAACCAGTTATCCCAACCCAATCTAGTCCCACCTGCCAGCACCCAGCCCATGTCCCTCCAAACCCTTCCTATTCATATACCCATCCAAATACAGCTTAAATGTTGCAATTGTACCAGCCTCCACCACTTCCTCCGGTAGCTCATTCCATACATGTACCACCCTCTGCGTGAAAAAGTTACCCCTTAGGTCTCTTTTATATCTTTCCCCTCTCACCCTAAACCTATGCCCGCTATGGACTCCCCAAATCCAGGGAAAAGACTTTGCCTATTCACCCTATCCTTGCCCCTCATAATTTTGTAAACCTCTATAAGGTCACCTCTCAGCCTCTGACGTTCCAAGAAAAACAGCCCCAGCCTGTTCAGCCTCTCCATATAGCTCAAATCCTCCAACCCTGGCAACATCCTTGTATATCTTTTCTGAACCCTTTCAAGTTTCACAACATCTTTCTGATAGGAAGGAGACCAGAATTGCCTGCAATATTCTAACAGTGGCCTAACCGATGTCCCGTACAGCTGCAACATGACCTCCCAACTCCTGTACTCAATACTCTGACCAATAAAGGAAAGCATACCAAACGCCCTCTTCACTATCCTATCTACCTGCGACTCCACTTTCAACGAGCTATGAACCTGCATTCCAAGGTCTCTTTGTTCAGCAACACTCCATAGGACCTTACCATTAAGTGTATAAGTCCTGCTAAGATTTGCTTTCCCAAAATGCAGCACTTCGCATTTATCCGAATTAAACTCCATCTGCCACTGCTCAGCCCATTGGCCCATCTGGTCAAGATCCTGTTGTAATCTGAGGTAATTCTCTTCGCTGTCCACTACACCTTCAATTTTGGCGTTATCTGCAATCCTACTAACTGCATCCAAATCATTTATGTAATTGACAAAAAGTAGAGGACCCAGCACTGATCCTTGTGGCACTCCATTGGTCCCAGGCCTCCAGTCTGAAAAACAATCCTCCACCACCACCTTTGAGCCAGTTCTGTATCCAAATGGCTAGTTCTTCCTGTATTCCATGAGATCTAACCTTGCTAATCAGTCTCCCATGGGGAACCTTGTCGAACGCCTTACTGAAGTCCATATAGATCACATCTACTGCTCTGCCCTCATCAATCTTCTTTGTTTCTTCTTCAAAGCGCACAATCAAGTTTGTGAGACATGATTTCCCGCGCACAAAACCATGTTGACTATCCCTAATCAGTCCTTGCCTTTCCAAATACATGTACATCCTGTCCCTCAGGATTTCCTTTGTGGGCGGCACGGTGGCACAGTGGTTAGCACTGCTGCCTCACAGCGCCTGTAGACCCGGGTTCAATTCCCGACTCAGGCGACTGACTGTGTGGAGTTTGCACGTTCTCCCCGTGTCTGCGTGGGTTTCCTCCGGGTGCTCCGGTTTCCTCCCACAGTCACAAAGATGTGCGGGTCAGGTGAATTGGCCAAACTAAATTGCCCGTAGTGTTAGGTAAGGGGTAAATGTAGGGGTATGGGTGGGTTGCGCTTCGGCGGGTCGGTGTGGACTTGTTGGGCCGAAGGGCCTGTTTCCACACTGTAAGTCTAATCTAATCTAAAACTTGTCCACCACCAAGGTCAGGCTCACTAGTCTATAGTTCCCTGGCTTTTCCTTACTGCCCTTCTTAAACAGTAGCACCATGTTTGTCAACCTCCAGTCTTCCACCTGTGACTATTGATAATACAAATATCTCAGCAAGAGGCCCAGCAATCACTTCTCTAGCTTCCCACAGAGTTCTCAGGTACACCTGGTCAGGTCCTGGGGATTTATCCACCTTTACCTGTTTCAAGACATCCAGCCCTTCCTCCTCTGTAATCTGGACATTTTTCAAGGTGTCACCATCTATTTCTCTACATTCTATACCTTCCATGTCCTTTTCCACAGTAAATGCTGATGCAAAATACTCATTTAGTATCTCCCCCATTTCTGTGGTTCCACACAAAGGCCGCCTTGCTGATCTTTGAGGGGCCCTATTCTCTCCCTAGTTACCCTTTTGTCCTTAATATGTTTGTAAAAACCCTTTGGATTCTCCTTAATTTTATTTGCCAAAGCTATCTCATGTCCTCTTTTTTCCCTCCTGATTTCCATCTTAAGTATACGCCTACTTCCTTTATACTCTTCTAAGGATTCACTTGATCTATCCTGTCTATACCTTACATGCGCTTCCTTCTTTTTCTTTAGTCATCCAGCATTCCCCATACCTACCAGCCTATCCTTTCACCCAGACAGGAATATACTTTCTCTGGATTCTTGTTCTCTCACTTCTGAAGGCTTCCCATTTTCCAGCTGTCCCTTTACCTGCGAACATCTGCCTCCAATCAGCTTTTGAAAGTTCTTGCCTAATACCGTCAAAATTGTCCTTTCTCCAATTTAGAACTTAAACTTTTAGATCTGGTCTATCCTTTTCCATCACTATTTTAAAACTAATGGAATTATGGTCGCTGGCCCCAAAGTGATCCCCCACTGACACCTCAGTCACCTGCCCTGCCTTATTTCCCAAGAGTAGGTCAAGTTTGCCACCTTCTCTAGTATTGAATCAGAAAATTATCTCGTCTGCACTTAACAAATTCCTCTCCATTTAAACCTTTAACACTCCAGCAGTCCCAGTCTATGTTTGGAAAGTTAAAATTCCCTATCACACACACCCTATAATTTTTACAGATAGCTGAGCTCTCCTTACAAGTTTGTTTCTCAATTTTTCTCTGACTATTAGGGGGTCTATAATACAATCCCAATTAGGTGATCATCCCTTTCTTATTTCTCAGTTCCATCCAAATAACTTCCCTGGATGTATTTCTGGGAATACCCTCCCTCGGCACAGTTGCAATGCTATCCCTTATCAAAAATGCTACTCCCCCTCCTGTCTTCCCTCCCTTTCTATCCTTCCTGTAGCACTTGTATCCTGGAATATTAAGCTGCCAGTGCTGCCCATCCCAGAGCCATATTTCTGTAATTGCTATGATATCCCAGTCCCATGTTCCTAATCATGCCCTGAGTTCATTTGCCTTCCCTGTTAGGCCCCTTGCGTTGAAATAAATGTAGATTAATTTATTAGTCCTCCCTTGTCCCTGCCTGCCTGACTGTTTGACCCACTTCTGTTCTCAACTGTACCAGTCTCAGATTGATCTCTTTCCTCACTATCTCCCTGTGTCCCACCCCCCCCACCTTACTAGTTTAAATCCTCCTGAGCAGTTCTAACAAATTTCCCTGGCAGTAAAGATTAGATTAGATTAGATTACTTACAGTGTGGAAACAGGCCCTTCGGCCCAACAAGTCCACACCAACCCGCCGAAGCGCAACCCACCCATACCTCTACCCCTACATTTACCCCTTACCTAACACTACGGGCAATTTAGCATGGCCAATTCACCTGACCCGCACATCTTTGGACTGTGGGAGGAAACCGGAGCACCCGGAGGAAACCCACGCAGACACGGGGAGAACGTGCAAACTCCACACAGTTAGTTGCCTGAGTCGGGATATGAACCCGGGTCTCAGGTGCTGTGAGACAGCAGTGCTAACCACTGTGCCACCGTGCCGCCCACCAACCCTTCCAATTTAGGTGCAATCTGTCCTTCTTGTACAGGTCACTTCTACCCCAAAAGAGATTCCAATGATCCAAAAAAGTGAATCCTTCTCCCATACACCAGCTCTTCAGCCATGCATTCATCTGCTCTATCCTCCTATTCCTGCCCTCATGAGCTCATAGCACTGGGAGTAATCCAGATATTACTACCCTTGAGAACGTCCTTTTTAAATTTCTGCCTAACTCTCTGTAATCTCCCTTCAGAATCTCAACCTTTTCCCTTCCTATATCATTGGTTCTAATGTAGACACTGACCTCTTGCCAACATACCCCTTGTTACATTATAGCCAGTCTCAATACCAGAAACTTGGCTGTTCATGCTACATTCCCCTGAGAATCCATCAGCCACTACATTTCCAAAACAGCATACCTGTTTGAAATGGGTATATCCACAAAAGACTCCTGCCCTAGGTGCCTACCTCTCTTACCTTTCCTGGAGTTAACCCATCTCTGTGACTGTATCTGAGACTTTCCCCCTTTCCGATAACTGCCATCCAACTGTTGTTGCAAATTCCTCATTGCTTCTAGCTGTCTCTCCAACCGATCCATTCGATCTGATAAGATTTGCATCAAACAGCATTTGTGGCAGGTATAATCTGCAGTAACCTTTAAACTCCCACATCTGACAAGAAGTACATATCACTGTAGTAACGACCATTTTTGCTCCTTCACAATCTACAGACTCAGAAAATAACACCGTCTTATTCCTCTACAAAACACTGCCCCAGGTTAAATTAATAGTTATGGTTTATATTTTAAGTTTAATCAAGAGACTTATCTCCAAAACATATAATCAAGATAGAACCCACTCTACTCACGACTGCAGCCTTTCTATTGGACAGACTTAAAACAACGATTAATTTATCTGATTCTGTGTTGTGAATTTTGCCCAAACAGGTTCCTCCAAGATTAGTTGTGAATTTCACAGTTTGTTAATTTTCCCAGACACACTCTGATGTCCAGCGATACATGAATTCAAAAACAGCAAAGGCAGTAGCTGTGCAAGTTTTTTCTCTCTCGTGTGGGCGGCACGGTGGCACAGTGGTTAGCACTGCTGCCTCACAGCGCCTGTAGACCCGGGTTCAATTCCCGACTCAGGCGACTGACTGTGTGGAGTTTGCACGTTCTCCCCGTGTCTGCGTGGGTTTCCTCCGGGTGCTCCGGTTTCCTCCCACAGTCCAAAGATGTGCGGGTCAGGTGAATTGGCCAAGCTAAATTGCCTGTAGTGTTAGGTAAGGGATAAATGTAGAGGTATGGGTGGGTTGCGCTTCGGCGGGTCGGTGTGGACTTGTTGGGCCGAAGGGCCTGTTTCCACACTGTAAGTCTAATCTAATCTAATCTAATCTCTCTCTCTCCTGCACTGTCCTCACCATGTGCTTTCTTTGACTGTTCTTCTCCCTTTTAAAACTGCTGTTTGTTTTGACTTTTTTTTCCAAAGTTCCAAAACAATGCAACAGCATATAAAACAGTAATTGCTGCTTCTGGAATTCGAGGAAATCACCTCCAACACCTAAAATACCTCAAAAAAAAGGAGCAGCTGTTACAGCCAGAAATTTTTCCTGTCCTCCATCTTGGATTTCCCAGAATTAAATCACTTAAACCTAAGCTAGAAAAAGTTGGTGGCACATAAGTGTTTATCTTTCCTGGGTGTAAGATTCCAGACTTAAATCAATCATCCACCACCATGTAAGAACTTAAAGTAGCTTGGAATCAGAAAAAAATCCATTCAAGCATGAAAGCTTAATTCCTTCCACAGTCACGTGTTCTATTTCAACCATGACACATTCTCCCCTCATGATTTCTAGGTTGGCTTCTTAAGCCTCAAGTGAATCAAACTAATAATATTTTGATTGTTAAGATCTCCATGCAAGTTAATTATGTTTTTAGAAGGAAAGGAATCCCCATATCACTAACTGCAAGTTAATTGCTGGACAAAAGGTTAAACTCTCCTGTAACAAATCCATTAAATTAGTGTAGGCCGAACATTAATTAACAGGTAAAGGAAATTTCATATAAAAATTCCTTTAAATAATCAATGCAACAAAGATTTGCTTCAAGTAGTCACTAGCTCTGGCATACAAGTATGTGACCACATGCAATCTCACCACCATCTAACTTGACATTTGTTTGTAAATTACTTCAGCCCTTGAGTTAGAACATAGGACACAGAACATAGAACATAGAATATAGAACGTTGAACATAGACCAGTACAGCATAGGAACAAGTACTTTGCCCCACGATGTTGTGCTGAAAATGTGTTGCTGGAAAAGCGCAGCAGGTAAGGCAGCATCCAAGGAGCGGGAGAATCGACGTTTCGGGCATGAGCCCTTCTTCAGGAATCTTGAGGAAAGTGTGCCAAGCAGGCTAAGATAAAAGGTAGGGAGGAGGGACTTGGGGGAGGTGCATTGGAAATGCAATAGGTGGAAGGAGGTTAAGGTGAGGGTGATAGGCCCGAGTGGGGTTGGGGGCGAAGAGGTCAGGAAAAAGATTGCAGGTTAGGAAGGTAGTGCTGAGTTCGAGGGTTGGGACTGAGACAAAGCGGGGGGAGGGGAAATGAGGAAACTGGAGAAATCTGAGTTCATCCCTTGTGGTTGGAGGGTTCCTAGGCAGAAGATGAGGCGCTCTTCCTCCAGCTGTCGTGTTGCTATGGTCTGGTGATGGAGGAGTCCTTGGTGGAATGGGAGGGGGAGTTGAAGTGTTGAGCCACGGGGTGGTTGGGTTGATTGGTCAGGGTGTCCCAGAGGTGTTCTCTGAAACGTTCCGCAAGAGGAGGCCACATCGGGTGCAGCGGATACAGTAAATGATGTGTGTGGGGGTGCAGGTGAATTTGTGGCGGATATGGAAGGATCCCTTGGGGCCTTGGAGGGAAGTAAGGGGGAGATGTGGGCACAAGTTTTGCATTTCTTGCGGTTGCAGGAGAAGGTGCCGGGAGTAGAGATTGGCTTGGTGGGGGATGTGGACCTGACGAGGAAGTCACGGAGGGAGTGGTCTTTTCGGAACGCTGATAGGGGACGGGAGGGAAATATATCCCTGGTGGTGGGGTCCGTTTGGAGGTGGCGGAAATGACGACGGATGATACGATGTATATGGAGGTTGGTGGGGTGGTAGGTGAGGACCAGTGGGATTCTGTCCTGATGGCAATTGGAGGGGTGGGGCTCAAGGGCGGAGGAGCGGGAAGTGGAGGAGATGTGGTGGAGAGCATCGTCGACCTTGTCTGGGGGGAAATTGCGGTCTTTGAAGAAGGAGACCATCTGGGTTGTTCGGTATTGGAGCTGGTCCCCCTGGGAGCAGATGCGGCGGAGACGGAGGAATTGGGAATATGGGATGGCGTTTTTACAGGGAGCAGGGTGGGAGGAGGTGTAGTCTAGGTAGCTGTGGGAGTCGGTCGGTTTATAGTAAATGTCCGTGTTGATTCGGTCGCCCGAGATAGAAATGGAGAGGTCTAGGAAGGGGAGGGAGGAGTCTGAGACGGTCCAGGTAAATTTGAGGTCGGGATGGAAGGTGTTGGTAAAGTGGATGAACTGTTCAACCTCCTTGTGGGAGCACGAGGCAGCGCTGATACAGTCATCAATGTAGTGGAGGAAAAGGTGCGGGGTGGTGCCAGTGTAGCTGTGGAAGATGGACTGTTCCACATATCCTACGAAGAGGCAGGCATAGCTGGGGCCCATGCGGGTACCCATGGCTACTCCTTTTATGATTCCTGAAGAAGGGCTCATGCCCGAAATGTCGATTCTCCTGCTTCTTGGATGCTGCCTGACCTGCTGCTCTTTTCCAGCAACACACTTTCAGCTCTGATCTCCAGCATCTGTAGTCCTTACTTTCTCCCATGATGTTATGCCAAACACAATGTTAAATTGAATTTATTTCTTCTGCCTGACCTTAGTCCATTTCCCTCCATTCTTTGCATATTCATTTGCTTATCTAAATGTCTCTCACATCTCCTTTCAACTCTCTCGCTCTAACCTTAAATGCATGCCTCCTATTATTATACATTTCAGTTCTGGGGAAAAGATTCTGACCATCTGCCTTATTTATGCATCTCATAATTTTACAGACTTCCATCAAATCCCTCCTCAAAGTCCGCCACTCTGAGCTTTTCTAGACTCTCCTGATAGCTAATACTCTCTAATCTAGGCAACATCCTGGTAAACCTCTCCTGCACCTTTTCAAAATGGTCCACCTCATTCCTGTAATGCGGTGACCAGAATTGAATGCAATACTCTAAGTGTGGCTTAGCCAAAGTCTTGTAAAGTTACAGCATGACATCTTCGCTCTTGTACTCAATTCCCCAACTATCATCATGGCAAATATGCTGTATGCTTTCTTTACCGCCCTATCTACCTGTGTGGCCACTTTCAGGGAGTTATGGACTTGAACACCAAGATACCTCTGTATATCATTGCTGTTCAGGGTCCTGCCATTAACATTTGCTCTCCCAAAGTGCAGCACCTACCACTTACCCAGATTAAACTCCATCTGCCACTTCTATGCCCATATCAGCAATTGATCTACATCCTGCTCTGTCCTCTGACAATCTTCTACATTATCCACAACCCCACTGATCTTTGTGTTGACTGCAAATTTACTAACCCACCCATCTATATTTTTATCCAAATCATTTGCATATATATATTTGACCAAAGCAGAAATCTCAGTATGGATCCCTGCAGAACACTACTCGTCATGGATTTCCAGCCAGAAAAACATCCTTCCACCACTACTTTCAGCCTTCTATGGGCAAGCCAATTCTGAATCCAAGTGGCCAAGTCACTATGAGTCTCATGCATCATAATTTTCTGGATGAGCCTTCTCAAAAAATTCAATTAAGTTAGCAAAACATCACCTGCCCTGCACAATGCCTTGCTGACAATCGAAAATAGGCCATGCTTTTCGAAATGCATGTAAATCATATCCCTAAGAATTCTCTCCAATAGGTTCCCAACCATTGATGTGCAACTCACCAGTCTATAGCTTCCTGGATTATCCCTATTTCCCCTCTTGAACAGAGGAACACCATTAACTACTCGCCAGTCCTCCAGGACCTCTCCAGTTGCTAACGAGGATGCAAAGACCTTGGTCAAGGGCACAATAATCTTCACTCTTGCCTCTCTCAATAATCAATGTGTAGATACCTTCGGGCCCTGGGGACTTCTCCACCTTAATGCTCTTCAACACCACTTCTTTCTTGATCTCAAAATGCCCGAGCATATTAGTATGGTCCACGCTAATCTCATAATCCTCCATATCCTTTCCCTGGGTGAATACCGATGCAAAGTACCCATTTAGGCTCTCACCCATATCATCTGCCTTCAAGCACAGGTTTCTTCCTTTATCCTTGAATGTTCCTACCTTCTCCCTAATTATCCTCTTATTTTTGATGTACGTATAGAATGCCTTGGGATTGTCTTTAACGCGACTTGCCAAGGCCATTTCATGGTCCCTTCTTGCTTTCCTGATTCCCTGCTTGAGTTCTTTCCTGCTTCCTTTATATTCCTCACATACCCTGTCCAATTTTAGCTTCCTAATCCTTACACATGCCTCTTTTCCCCTTTTGACTGAATTCATAACCTTCTCATTATCCACGAGTCCCTTACCTTGCCATCCTTATGGGAACATGCTGGTGATCAACTCTGATCAGTAGATCTTTAAACAATTCCCACATGTCAAATGTGAACTCATCCAATAACAGCTCCTCCCAATTAATATTCCCTAGCTCCTGCCTCATACTGATGTAATTTGCCCTCTCCATTTTAGTACCTTCCCGCAAGTTCCTGACTTATTCTTTTTCATAGCTATCCTAAAACTTAAGGTGTTGTGATCACTGTTTGCAAAATGCTCTCCCCCTGAAAGGTCAGTCACCTGCTCAGGCTCATTAGCCAAAACAGCGTCCAGAAGTGGCCCCTCCTCTAGTTGGACTATTCACATACTCTTTCAAGAAACACTCATGGATGCATTTAACAAATTCTGTCCCATCGATGCCTCTTTCTCTAAGGGAGTCACAGTCAATATTGGGGAAGTTAAAATCACCCATTATGATAACCTTGTTGTTATTGCATCTTTCATAATCTGCCTCCATTTTTCTTCCTCAATGTCTCGGTGGCTGATGGGGGTTCTGTAGTATAATCCTATCAAAGTGATTACATCCATGTTATTTTTGAGCTGTCCCCATATTGCGTCAGTGGATGGGACCTCCCGTATGTCCTGCCTGAATGCAGATGTAACATTCCCCCTAATTAGTAATGCAACTCCTTCATCTCTTTACCTTCTTCTCTATCTTGGTTAAAGATAGAGTTACATTCACCAGCAATCTTATTACATCCAATGTCCTCAGACATCAAAAAAAATGTGCCTACATTTGCATTGCAAGAAGCCTGACAGCACAGAATACCCAGAGACTTCCTTTGCTGTTCAGTGGATTCTGGCACTACTTCCATAACAAGAATCAATATTAGCCAACCCACTATCCCTCAATCTTCTTGTTTTCAGTGTTCTGTCCTTTCCATTTGTGTACTGCACATGCAGTAACACTTTTGATTGATTGTCAATCTTTGGATTGGTTCACAGATTATCAAATGGAAAACTGTTCCGTCCAGAGAGACCTCCTTTTCTCTTTACACCAATTTGACCCACCCATACCCCTACATTTAACACTACAGGCAATTTAGCATGGCCAATTCACCTGACCTGCACATCTTTGGACTATGGGAGGAAACCGGAGCACCCGGAGAA
Organism: Hemiscyllium ocellatum; assembly: GCF_020745735.1. Lineage (NCBI taxonomy): Eukaryota > Metazoa > Chordata > Chondrichthyes > Orectolobiformes > Hemiscylliidae > Hemiscyllium > Hemiscyllium ocellatum. The sequence goes on from NC_083406.1 coordinate 91,698,230, forward strand.
AACCCACACAGAGAATGTCAGTCACCTGAGGTGGGAATTGAACCTGGGTCTCTGGCGCTGTGAGTGCAACAGTGCTAACCACTGTGCCACCGTGTGCCCATAAAGTTGTATGGGTAATTTGAAGTTTACACATACCAGTTCATCTGTTGTTGGGTACCATCCCATCTACATTGCACTTCAAAAGCTCTTTATTGACCTTCACTATCTTTTCTGTATGACTGATTATTCTTGTTTTTTTTCTCTCTGTCTTCCCCTCTTTAAAATCACATCAATTTCTCTTAGCTTCCTCCGATCTTTGAGGTATTCTACTCTCACTTAAATACAATTGAGTTGTTGTCTCTCTTGACTGAGTGAGGCAATCTTGAACATGCTGAAGATCTTTCCTTCAATTAGTGGAGCAACTCAACATCAGCCTAACGTTCACTTCATTGGTATTTTTGAAAGCACTTATATTTGGGGGTATTTTCTTACAAGTAAAAAGCAAAGAGACACCATCATTGCTGTCATTATCCCATGACTATGCCAAAGTTGTATAAATCCAGATTAAACTTTGGAACTTAACATGATCCAGTAAAGTAGTGTTATGCCTCACTGACATAGCAAAGTGAAAATCAAGCCTCGCTGTTTCCAGTGTTGCCACAAAATGTCAAAGATTTTAAAAAGTACACAAAATTTGCTCATTTATCTGACTTTTAGATCCAATGAATAGAAAGCATGGACCCATAGCGCTGTTTTGAAGAGTTCCAGAATTTTGACCCACTGCCAATGAAGGAGGGATTCCAAAGCTGAATGGCATGAGGTTTGGAAAGAAGTTTGCAGGTGGTGGTGTTTCCATTATCTGCTGCTCTTGTTCTTCTCAGTTAGTGTTTAGAAATTTGGAAGAGCCTTGGTGAATTGCTGCAGAGTACTGTGCAGATGGTGCACCCTGCCACTACTGTGTGTGAGCGCTGGAGGGAGTGAACATTGAAGGTATTGGATAGGGTGTCAGTTAACAGTCTGCCTTGGTGGTGTTGAGCTGCTTAAGTGTTTCTGGGGCTGCACTCATCCAGCAAAGGAAAGCCTTTTGTTTTATTTTGGGTTTTTTTTGTTACCTCACTCTCTGAAGCTTATTCTGTCTTTGAGTTCTGGCTATTTCTGTACTCTACTCCCATATTCCTTCAGATCTGTGCTTCATTCCCCCAAGTTCTCAATTTCAAGTTGATTTCTGGGGCTTTGTAGTTTATCCCCTCTGGTTAAGCCCTTAAGTTCATAAGATATAAAAGCAGCAGTAGGTCATTTGGCCCAATGATCTTCTCTGCCACTCAGTGACATCATGACTGATCTAATAATAATCCTCAATTCCACTTTTCTGCCTTATACGCATAATCCATGATTCCCTTTCTGATTAACAATCTGTCTATCTCTGCCTTAAATATACTTCAATGACCTAGCTTCAACAGCTCTCTGCAGTGAAGAATCCCACAGATTGATTGTCCTCTCAGAGGAAAAGTTCCTCCGAATTTCTTTTCAAATGTGTGATTCCTTGCTCCAAGATTATGCCCCTGGTCAGAGACTCTTCCATAAAGTTTCTCACACAAGCTCCCAAAGTGTCATATATATTTTAAAAATGTCTCCTTTCATTCTTCTAAACTTAAGTGAATACAAACCCAGCTATTCAACCGCTCCTTGAAAGAAAATACCTCTAAACCCAAAATCAATCTATTGTATTTTCTTTGGACTACCTTCAATGCCACTTAATCTTCTCTGAGATAAAGGGAACAAAACTGATCAGAGCTGTGGTCCTACTAGTGCCTTGCATAGTTTAAGCAAGCATTTTTATATACCGTTCTCTTTGAAATAAAGAGGAGAAAGTGAGGTCTGCAGATGCTGGAGATCAGAGCTGAAAATGTGTTGCTGGAAAAGCGCAGTAGGTCAGGCAGCATCCAAGGAACAGGAAATTTGACGTTTCGGGCATAAGCCCTTCCTGATGAAGGGCTTATGCCCGAAGCGTCGAATTTCCTGTTCCTTGGATGCTGCCTGACCTACTGTGCTTTTCCAGCAACACATTTTCAGCGTCTTTGAAATAAAGGCTAACATTTCTTTTGCCACCCCCATTACCTGCTGAACTTAAATGCTAGCTTTCTGTAATTCAAGCACTTAAAACCCTCAAATCACTCTGTTTGGAAATTTGTTCAGTCTGTCTCCATTTATAATATTTTATTATATATTATTTATAAAATTGGTAGATAGAATATAATGTGAGAAGATGTGACCTTATGTGATTTGCCAGGAAGATTAGAAGAGTTAAATATTATTTGTATATTATCTATTATTATTTATATAATAATATATAATATACAAATAATAGTTAATTCTTCTAATCTTCTTGGCAAATCGCATAAGGCCACATCTTCTCACATTATATTCTATCTACCAATTTTTTTGTCTACTCATTTAATCTACCTTTCTGTGCATCCTCATCACTTCCCTTCTTATCTACTTTTGCATCATCCACAAACACTGGTGATAGTACATTTACTTTTATCATCCGAATATTTGCTATATATCTTAAATAATGATAAACGCAGCTCTGTTCCCTGTGTCATTCCATTAGTTACATGTTCTCATCCTGAAAATGTTGCCCTTGTCCCTTATCTCTGTTTTCTATAAGTTAGTCAATCCTCTATCTGTGCTAAAACACTATCTCAACACTATTATCTTTATTTTATTAAGTAGCCTTACGTGCAGTACCTTATTGAAAATGTTTTAGAAAATGAAATAAATGATTTCCACTGGCTTCCCTTTCTCTATCTTACTTACCTCCCCAAAGAACCATAGTGGATTTGTCAAACATGTCTCTCTTTACAGGAACCCATGCTGACACTGCTTGATTTTGTGATGGACTTATACTCATAGACTCATAGATGTGCACAGTGTGGAAACAGACTCTTTGGTCCAACTCGTCCATGCCAACCAGATATTCTAACCTAATCTAGTCCCATTTGCCAGCACTTGGCCCATATCCCTCTAAACCCTTCCTATTCATACATCCATCCAAATGTCTTATAAATACTGTAATTATACCAGCTTCCACCACTTTCTCTGGCAGCTCATTCCTTACATGTACCACCCTCTGCGTGATAAAGTTGCCCCTTAGGCACCTTTTATATCTTTCCTCTCTCACCCTAAACCTATGCTCTCTAGTTCTGGACACCCCCACCCGAGGAAAATACTTTGTCTATTTATCCTATCTATGCCCTCCATGATTTTCTAAACCTCTACAAAGGCCACCCCTCAGCCTCCGACACTCCAGGAAAACAGCTTTGCTTTCACATCTTTTATGATGGACTTCAACAGTTTCCCAATGACAGATGTTGAGCTAACTGGCTGATAGTTACCTGTTTCTTGTCTTCTTTTGCATTACCGCTCTGTCCTAACTCCTTTTGGTGCAAATATTGCAAGTCTAGTTCCTGTGGTAGAAATTTCCCGATAATTAATCATAAAATCTTTCATGTTTTACTTGTACTTTTAGCACTTGAGTCCTGTTTAGTTCAGAATAAATCACTTTACAATTCCTTATGTTATTCAGGACCAAAAAAATTATATAATACTGTAGTCTTGTAATTTGAAGCAGAATAAATGTCTTTCTGACACTGCACAACACTGCTGATAGGAGCAGTTAATATAATTTACTAGCTCCAATACTGTTAATGCAGTGCAGATGCCAACCAGGATTTCTCACTGCAGCTCTGCTGAATATTTTCCTGCATTACATGAAGAAATGGCCCCACAGTGTAGGTACCAGACAATCAAAAATGGGAGTCTGACAATTAATTTGGTGCCTCTCAGTGATTTGCAACCTGTTTAAAACGAAGATTCAGGTTTTGTTTGTGTGTTAATCAGGTCCATAGTAGCAGGGGGAGCAGTAGCCGCATCTGTTACTGTGATATCAGTAAAGCAATGCTGAGTTAATGAGCATGTTATTACTCCAAAGTTTGCTGCGGTAAGATCTAATGACATCTGTACATTTAAATTTTAATCTTTTTGTGTGGCAAGTGTGAGCTGCTTTTGGCAAAGCAAATGATACAGGGCACCTGGGAACTGAGTCAACAAGGCAAAGAGCCAGTCAAATCAAAGTGTTGTGAATTATTAGTGCACAGATGAAGGAGTATTGATAAAGGCCAGGTCTGAGTGTAACTTTTTATCTTGCCTTCATGATGATAATTTACAAGAAATACCAAAGTAAAGGGAAAAAGACATTTATCCTGTATGAAAGGAGACTTTTGATTAGTTGTCAAGTGGTATTGCCATGGAGAATGCACCATTAATGGTGACTGACACTGAAATGCCAAGCTTTGAGCAACTTAAACCAAGTCAAGACATTGCCTTGAGAATTGATCAAATAATGGATATTTTGTTGAGTTAAAACAGATGCAGTGTTTGTACTTGTTCTTTCCATCTGTAAAGAGCAGTGCACTGTGTATTAATATGTAGCTTCCAGTAAATCCAAGAGTGCCACACTGTGAGTCTGACTGACAGCCCTAAATTTGGTTGTCAGCATAATTTTGTTGCACGCTCGGGATGTTTTATCAATGACCATTCCAATCATGGAATCACTCCTTATGCTGACCACTTGGTGTTATGCATTTTGCAAAGGTAAGCTAGTTGAATACAGTTAGTACCTATCTTGTTGTGAACAGGTGAAGGATATGTACTTTTATATCATCTGACAGTCTATGGGGCATTTGACCTATATATGGCATATGTCTGCAATAAAGCAAGAAATGGAAGGGATAGAGCAATTCAGGTAAATCATAGTCACCAACACAGTGTAGATTCATGGAGCTGCAGGCTGACAATTACCCAAATCCTGATGACAAAATCCTACAGTCTTAAAAGAAGCAGCTGGTAAACAAGTCGATGCTCTGACTTGAATTTTCCAGCTCTCTTGATTTGAGGATAGGTCCTATTACATTAAAAGATAGCAAATATAACTGCTTTATTCAAAAAGGACAGGAGACAGAATGCAGGAAGTATTAGGCCTGTTGGCTTAAAATCAGTCATTCAGGAAAATATTGGAAGATACTAGAGAAGTTATAGCAGGACTTCAGAAAATTCAATGTAATTACATAGAGTCAACATAGATTTATGAAAGGGAAGTCGTGTTTGACCACTTTATTAGAGTTCTTTGAGGAATTGAAACTGGATGTGGATAAAGGGGAATAGTGCCTATACTGGACATAGATGTCTAGAAGGCATTTGAGAAGATGCCACTCAAAGGTTACTGTAGGAAATAAAAACTCATGGTGTAGTAGGTAGTACATAGGCATGAAGAGAATATTATCTAATTAAAATAACATAAAGAGTAGGCATGAATTTTGTTTTCAAACATGGAGCCACGTTATGGCCTGTATGTCCCGTCAACAGTTCACAACAAGTAACATACTAACTACTCAAACAGTGTTCATTTTGCCAACGTGGCAAGACCTCAACTATTTACTTTATAAATTACATTAAAGGACAGACAGAGTGCATGGTTGCCAAATTTGCTGTCAATATGAGAATAGATTGGAAAGTAATTTGTAAGGAGACTTAAGGAGGGTACAAAATGGTGTAGACACATTAAGCTGTTTTAGTTATATTTATGTCTGATATCTTAATTTCAGTCTTATATCTTAATATCTTCTGTAAGTCAAAATGGAGTTGGAACATGGTGATATATTACACTTTTCACTATTTATTTGTTAAATACAAGTGACAACAAATTTAATTCAATTCAAGTCAGTGAATAAAGTTGTGACAAATACAGTATAATATGAAAATGTGTGCAATTCTTTTCAGTTTGGCAGGATGATTTTTTAAAAAGAAATGTATTATCTAAATGGTGAGAGGTTAAGAGCTTTGAGGTTCAGGGGAACCTTGCGCATGAATCACAAAATGTTAATATGCATGTGCAGCAAGTATTGAGAAAAGGTAACAGAATCTTATAGCATAGAAACATAGAATATAAGAGCAAGAAAAGGGTATTGTCTCCTTCAAGCCTGCTCCATTATTCAATGTAATTATGGTTGATCATCCAACTCATTACTCATTGGAAGAGGAATTTAATACAAATGTAAGATGGGTATGCTTCAGTCATACAAGGTATTGGTGGGACTACTCCTAGAGTACTGAGCACAATATCTGCCACCTTATTTAAGGAAAGGTGAAAATGCATTGGTGACAGTTCAGTGAAGGTTTACTAGATTAACATCTGAATGAGAAGGTTTATCATATTGCAAAAGATGGGACAGGCCAGGCTTGTGTGTGCTGAAGTTTAGAAGTGTAAGAGGCAATTTAATTGAAACATATATGATTCTAAGGGGCCTTGGCAGGATAGATGTTAGAGGATTTCCCCAGAATTCTTACAGAATTGCTTTTTAAAAATCAGGGGCCATCCATTTAAAATCGAGAGGAGCTGATATTATTTTCTAAATGGCTGTGAGTCTTTGGTGAGACAAAGTAATGGAAGCAGAGTCCTTGAATGTTTTTAAGGCAGTGGTAGATTCTTGTTAATTTTTATAGCAGGGTAGTGAAGAACAGTTAAGATTGCAGGCCTGTATACAGAGAAATGAGCAAGGTAAGATACTAATGTGTAAAGTTGCAGTGAGAAACACAAGTACACAGAAAAATGGCAGCAGGTACAACCTTCATTTAGAACTGACATCAATCCAGTTTGCTGTCATTCAAATTTATTCTCGGAAGGCTGTTCTATTTTGGAACTCATAAATACTTTGCATCCTTTCCAGCATGTCACCATATATCAAGGGACAACTGTGGTCAGACATTGTTAACATTGTTTACAAATAAAAAATGTATAATTTATAAGTAACATTGCAATAGTGCTTTATTCTTCAGGAGTAGAGTGGTGCTGGAAAAGCACAGCAGTTCAGGCAGCATCCGAGGAGCAGTAAACTCGATGTTTCGGGCAAAAGCCCTTCATCAGGAATACAGGCAGAGTGCCTGAAGGGTGGAGAGATAAATGAGAGGAGGGTGGGGGTGGGGAGAAAGTAGCATAGAGTACAATAGGTGAGTGGGGGTGGGGATGAAGGTGATAGGTCAAGGAGAGGGTGGGGGAAGGTAGCAAAGTGTACAATGGGTGGATGGAGGTGGGATGAAGGTGGTAGGTCAGAGAAGAGGGTGGAATGGATAGGTGGAATGGATAGTTTGGCCGAAGTGGTCCTCACCCTTAACAATTTCTCCTTCGAATCCTCCCACTTCCTCCAGACGAAAGAGGTAGCCATGGGCACCCGTGTGGGCCTCAGCTATGCCTGTCTCCTTGTTTGCTACGTAGAACAGTCCATCTTCCGTAGTTACACTGGCACCACACCCCACCTCTTCCTCTGTTACATTGATGACTGAATTGGCGCCAGCTCGTGCTCCCACAAGGAGGTTGAGCAATTCATCAACTTCACCAACACATTCCACCCTGACCTTAAATTTACCTGGACCATCTCTGACACCTCCCTCCCCTTCCTGGACCTCTCCATCTCCATTAATGACGACTAACATGACACCGACATTTTTTACGAACCCACCTACTCCCACTGCTACCTAGATTACACTTCTTCCCACCCTACCTCTTGCAAAAATGCCATCCCATATTCCCAATTCCTCCGCCGTATCTGCTCCCAGGGGGACCAGTTCCACCACAGAACAACCCAGATGGCCTCCTTCTTTAGAGACCGCAATTTCCCTTCCCATGTGGTTAAAGATGCCCTCCAATGCATCTTGTCCACATCTCGCACCTCTGCCCTCAGACCCCACCCCTCCAATTGTAACAAGGACAGAACACCCCTGGTGCTCAGTTTCCACCCTGCCAACCTTCACATAAACTAAATCATCTGCTAACATTACCACTACCTCCAAACGGACCCCACCACCAGGGATATATTTCCCTCCCCACCCCTTTCCGCCTTCCACAAAGATCATTCCCTCCGTGACTACCTGGTCAGCTCTACGCCCCCCTACAATCCACCCTCCCATCCTGGCACCTTCCCCTGCCACCGCAGGAATTGTAAAACCTGCACCCACACCTCCTCCCTCACCTCCATCCAAGGCCCTAAAGGAGCCTTCCACATCCATCAAAGTTTTACCTGCGCATCCACCAATATCATTTATTGTATCCGTAGCAGACTCCTCTACATTGGGGAGACTGGACGCCTCCTAGCAGAGTGCTTTAGGGAACATCTCCAGGACACCCGCACCAATCAACCACACGGCCCTGTGGCCCAACATTTCAACTCCCCCTCCCACTCAGCCGAGGACATGGAGGTCCTGGGCTTCATTCACCGGCGCTCCCTCACCACCTGACGCCTGGAGGAAGAACACCTCATCTTCCGCCTCGGAACACTTCAACCCCAGGGCATCAATGTGCACTTCACCAGTTTCCTCATTTCCCTTTCTCCCACCTCACCCCAATCTCAAACTTCCAGCTCAGCAACGTCCCCATGACCTGTCTTACCGGCCTATCTTCTTTTCCACCTATCCACTTCACCCTCATCTGGTTTCCAGCATCTGCAGTCATTGTTTTTACCTTTATTCTTCAGGACCAATTATTCTAATTCTCTTAGGTTTCTTCTCATTTATTTTTGCATTTCTGTTCCATTTTGCATTATTTTCTTATTTTACTATTTACTGATTTCCTCTTCATCTAATTATCTTTGTGTTTATGCACACATATTTTACATTCCTCATCTAAATAGTTGTTTGGTAGTAAGAAACTTAAATATTGCCACTTAAAGGGACATTTTGTTGAAGATTTTCATCTTGCGCACATTGGAACATTCCAATGTGAGGAGAACAATATTTTCAACTGTATCAGAAGGGACTGGTTAACAAGTGGGCTCCAATTGGTAGAGGCATTGTCTTGAAGAATGCACCAATAGATGATAACTGACAGTTAGCTGCCGAGTTCCGTTAAATTTAAACTAAGCAAGTTGATCCTGATTGGTGAAGGCATTGCCCTGAGTGATGAATCAAGGAATAGAATTTAAGTTGAAGATTAGTTTTGGCGTCAATAATTTACAATGGCTGAAAACTGCTCTATGTGTTCTTTTTGCTTGCATTTAACTAAATAAGAGCAGCTGTTCTTAACTGCTTAAGATTTCAACTTTACTTTGATGGTGAAAAGTGAATGGCTAAAGATCTGATTCCGAGTGTCTAAATCTCAATTATGATGACAATAATTAGTCTGGATGTCCTTATGGTGGATTTTGGAAGAAACTAACAATCAACCAGGATTGCCTCACTATTATCATTTTATAAAGTTATGGTTAGTAAAACTAGCTAGCGTGTGGACACCATGTGAGAACAGGGTTCAGGTTATAAAGAAACAGCCAGCTGATACTTTATAATCTAAGTTCACAAAAGAAAGGATATCATTTAAATAAGACAGTTGGTCTGCCAGTATCAATGGAGCAATACTTCAGTATGAGTCAATTTCTGCAGGAAATGAGTCAGGGAGAAGACAGAATTTCAATGGAGTTATCAAGGAAAGGAAAGAATTGTGAACCTTACTCATTTTTTTTCTTGCATCATCAGCCTATTCACTTCCAAGCAATAGTTTCCACTCTCTTTCCAACTAAGTCTACAAAATATCATTTATTCTATTCCAACTTTGTATGATCCCCCTTCTTTACTTTGGAAGATCCATCTTTTGCTGAAAATGTGTTGCTGGTTAAAGCACAGCAGGTTAGGCAGCATGCAAGGAACAGGAAATTCGACGATTCCTGATGAAGGGCTCTGGCCTGAAACGTCGAATTTCCTGTTCCTTGGATGCTGCCTAACCTGCTGTGCTTTAACCAGCAACACATTTTCAGCTCTGATCTCCAGCATCTGCAGACCTCACTTTTTACTCGAAGATCCGTCTTTTCCTTGGTTCATGGCCCATTTGAGCCTTATCTTTCCCTAATGTATCTGGTCACTGTTCTTCTCCTTCTCCACACTCATCCTTTGATTTGGGAGTCTGTTTTTTCCTTCTAGGGACATTTAGATATCTCCTCTTCCATTGTTTGCTTCTGGAATTCTATCTCTTTCATACTCCAGTATGATCCTTTCCCAATTTATGTTCTTCTAGTAATACTATTAAATTGGCCTTACTAAATTAAGACAACCCAAAACCCATTTCACATAATACCTTACAACCAGCAAAGTGGGAATTTTAAACACATTAGCTTGATTGGATTAGAATAAGTTCATAAGACCTTAAGACGCACGAACAGAAGTGGGCCATTCAGCCAGTTGAGTCCGCTCCATTATTTAATGAGATCATGGCTGATCCATGATAATCCTGAATTCTGAATTCCATTTTCCTGCCTTTTCCCAACAGAATTATCCACAAATGTGAGAAAAGAAATTGGGAAAATGCAATCCCAGCATGGTCAATTTTAAAGCAACAGGAATGAAGTAAAGATACAATTCTAAACAAAATATTAATACTTAGGATATTAATTTTGAATCATTGTGCATTTCCCAGCATAGAATGTGAATTATTATTGTCACATTTCTGTCACATTTTTGTGTCAACATTTTCTATTCTCAAAGCAGAATTGATAATAGTAACTGCCTGGGGAAACGTACCATTCTGTGACCATACCTTCTTACTAGAGTTGTAGCTGTAGTACCTCAGATCTTTGTGTAGGTTTATGCACTTTTCTTTCTTTATATCTATCTCAGTGTGTAGTGCTTATTTAATTCTTTTGTAGAAAATGGTCATTGCAAGTGAGGCAGCATTTGGTCCCTAAATGCCCTTGAATGTGACAATGAAATAGCTTGTTGAACTGCTGCAGATGCTGTTATAGGAACACACACAAAGCTATCATGAAGGGATTTTGATCCAGTGAAAGTGAATGCAAGAAAATATAGCTGCAACACAGGAACTGTATTGGCCGTGTTTATAATGTAGGAGTACTTACAGGCTCTGGTGGTTTCATGCACCTGCTGCCCTGTCCTTTCAGGTGAAGAGGTTGTGTATTTTCTAGGTACTGTCTAAGGAATTTTGGCGAGTTGCTGGGAGATTGTACAGAGTTTATAGACACTCTGCATCAGTGCTAGAAGAATTTAAGATAGTGATGAGATGTTGATCAAGTGGGCTATTTTGTTCTGGATGGTGTCAAATACCTTGAGTGATGTTTGAGTGACACTACTCCAGGAAATGGGAGTATTCCATTTCACTTCTAACTTGTGATGGGGGGGTCAAATCTTAGGGAGACACAAGGTGAGTTACTGACCACAGCCTCTGAACTGCTCTCATGACCACAGTATTGATATGGTTGGTTTCATTCAATTTTTGGTAAGTGGTAACTCCCAGGATGCTTATAATCGGGGTTTCAATGATAATAAGGCCATTGAATACCAAGAGGCGATGGTTAGATACTCCAACTTGGAGATGGTAGCGAGTAAAATTTCTGTGGAAAACGTGAGGCAGTAAAGGCATGATGGTGTTGAATATCTATTTAACATCACAAACATTGCCTACTGAATAACATTGCTGTGCTATACAAGTGCATTGTACTTAGCCTTTAATGACAATATTAAATTTAATATGTTAGATAGTGTTCCTTTGGAATCATTTTATTGTCCTTATTTTAACTCTATGCAAATACTGGGCAATCCAAAGAAGGTATACAACATTCTTAGTAGTTCTCTTTAAGAAAAAGATGCTGTCCACCCTTCGTGGTTCAATAAAATACATAATCATCAAATCACTAAATAACCTATAACCAGTGCATCATCTCCCTCCTAATACTTTCCGACAAAGCTTCCATAAATAGAACTCAAGAAAATCTGCACTCAACTAAACCATTGGGATTTGCTGACAGGTTTGTCTTGTTACGAAATCCTTTTTTTTTGTGTGTGAGCCTATTATTAATGTGGAGTAGTTCTGATTCCTGTGAGACCACATCATGGCAAATAAACATCTTTGTTAGTAAATCTTAACCATTGTGCAATTGTCACATCCAATAAAATTTCAGCGAGAAACCTCTGGATAATTTAACCTGCATTCATTCCATTCATAAAATGAGTCATTTGCAAAACGCTAATATTTAACTAGATAAAAGACAACTGTGTAAACATAAACCACGGTTAATGGCATTTGGCAGGCACTATGTTCAAAGGTAAACATAGCTATTTGTGAGTGAATGGTAAAGTAACAACATATGATTATTTGGAAAGCAAAAAGAACATTCAGTACTCATAGGGTTAGTGGAATTCTATTTGATGGTAGCAAACACAGAAGTGAAATATCTCTTCAATCTATAAATTAGAGTACGCTTATCCACAGAACACTGTCACTATTTATCACATACCAATCGGCACATAATGTACTTTCTGTGACCTTGGACGTTATGTTTTCAAAGGTGCACAGCATTGATTATACGTTTAGTTGTCATTCGGACAAGAAGCTTGATGTCTCGTTGTAATATTTTCCTATTGAGCATTCCTATAGAACAGAGTATTATATTGTTCTGATGCATGACTAGAAAAGGACACAGCATTATTTCATTATAACTGTAGTTTTCTAATATGTGATCTCATTCTTTCATCTGGTGCACTGTTAATACTTAAAAATTCAAACGTATTCTGATTTTTAATTTTATTTAGTGAATGCAAATGCATGGAGTCAACTGACTGCTTCATTTGTTGTGTTTAAGGTGATATGACACACCTCGGTAATGCATAGCATTGTTTGTGTTTCTCTATACATAAAGGGATTATACTGAGGCTCTGATGCATAGTGTCTATTATACTCTACACTAACTCCCAGAAACTCGCCAAGGTTCCTTAGACAGTATCTTTCAAACCCACAACCTCTTCCACCTAGGAGGACAAGGGTAGCAGGTGCACAGAACCACTACCATCTGCAAGCACCTCTACAAGCCACCCACAGACAATATAGTTCCTAGGTTGCAGCTATGTTTTCTTTCATTCACTTTCACTGGGGGTAGGGGCCCTGATTTGTTCAGAATCTGTTTAGCAAGGAATGCACTTGCAATGATAGTTCAAAGCCTGCCATTTGACAGATGTGTTTGTCACAAAGAGCGTTTTAGTGATTTCCTTGATCCAAATGGTTCCACCTGGTGGACTTTGCTGAAGACATGCATCATACTCAGGCACTCCTGAGGGAACAAATGATCTTCCCAGGCAACTGAATTCCAAGAGAAAACCAAAGGACTCTAAAACAGTCCCTTGTTGGAATTCCAGTCACTCCAGAATCATCAGTCTCAACATTGACCAATCCATTCGCTTTAAGGTAATAGGATATGCTCTTGGAATTGTACAACTTAATTGGCTGTCAAGTGAAACTTCATTGAACTGGTATTGTAATAAACTTAGATAAGAAAGGATGGCTGAGCGACTTTATCCAATCAATATTTGAATCATGCATTTGTGGAAAATCCAGGCTTTGTCATGGTTTGAAGCAGTAACTGATTATTTTGGATCACAAAGTGTATCCAAGGGGTTCTTTGGATTTGGTTAAATGTAGTTAAGAGAAGACTCGACAACAGCAATTTGCTTAAATATAAATATTTATTAAGTAATAATAAAAAAAAGGAAAAGGAGGAAAAAAGAAACAATAAGTCTCACGCCCTTCTACATATTGGGGAGCCCTTGATTAACAGCTGGTCTAGAGGCTGAGGTTCATTTCTGCCACAGTTCATGATCCCAGCCCAAGGTGAAGTCCAACAACTCAGAACAAAACTCTCTTATACAGTGTAACAAACAGCAAACAACAGGTATAGAAAAGGAAGTGCAGAAATACGTGTTGATCGTGCCATCTTCAATGTGTACAGGAATGTTCACAGGACTCATTCAAGGTCATGCAGCTGACAAATATCATCAATTTTAGCCCATCCTGCACAATCCACCCTAATGACATTTAACAGTACATGATACTTTCAGCCACCGCTAGAATGTATGATTAGGAGTCAATAATTTAATTTGAATCCATTCGTTCTTTCTACAAGGCCTGCTGCTTGAGGATAATAACATCCAATGTATCCTATTATCTGCAGCCCATTGCTGCATCTGTTGATTTGTAAAGTGTGAGCCATTATCTGATTGTGATTCTGATGGTTCACCATAGTAGGATGTCAACTGCTCTAGGCCCTCAACAGTGTTATTCTCATTTGCTTTCGTTGTTGGGAAAGCTAACATCAGTAAGTGCCCACCACGGTTAGCAGATTTTGATATCGATGTTATAATGGTAATGGTCAATCTGTTAGGTGTGAGCAGGCTGATCTCCTCGTTTGATTTGTGCCATTGGCTTTTCCAGCAGTGATACCTGTTTTACCTTTTGACATTTTTCACACCTGTCAATGACTCCTTTCACCAGATTGGCAGGTAAGTGCAAACCTCGACTCTTGCCTGTTGCACAGTGCCATGATACTCTAAATGTCCTGACTTTACATGAGCCCATTTAGTATCTAGTTTGATGCACCTTCAACTGTTCTGGCTTTTACTATTCCATCTACAGTATTGTTGTGAGCAATAGATTCGGAACCATCCTTCATATGGACATCAAAATGATACACAGTAATTTTCATGTGCTATGCCTTTGCCCATATTTGTGTCCATAGTTTTGTTCCCCACAGGGCCTTCCTGGCAATTTTTCAGTCACATGATTACCAGGCTGACATTCATGCAGTCATCCCATTGGCCACTGCTAATGGGTCAGTATAAATATGCTAGGATCACAGCTGCTAATTCAGCATACTGACTCGGTCCCCCATTTCCTTCATTATGGATAATCATTTGTGTGGAGGGGTTAAATGCAACCATTTGCCACCTCTTTTGGCCATTCTTCCAGATGGCTGATCCATCAGTGAACTAATAACAGTGACTCAGTATCTTCAGACAGTTGTTCAAACAGAATGCCCCATTAAACGGGAAATGCAGGTATGGCCAGGTCAAAACTTGGAGTTCATTCACCTGATGGATATTTAGCTATTTGTTCATGGAGTTTGGCAATGCCTTTCCCTTCTTGGCTCGATCAGCTTTGTACTATTTCCACTTTATAATGGAGCTTTGTTGGGATCTACCGGTCTTTTGGGTTGCAACGTCAGATAAGACCCACTTTGGAATTGGTAAATCAGGTCTGAGGAGCATTTTGTCCTTGTCCATCTTCCCCTTCAGCCTCTATTAGGGCCCAATAGCAGGCCAGAAGTTGCTTTTCAAATGTTGTGTAATGTGTTGTTGCCTCGGTTAGTTTTTTGGACCAGAAACCCAAAGATATTGCTTTTCCTTTTTATGTATGACAACAGCTTCACATGGCTACATTTTGTACTACTGGTACTTGTAAGTCAAAGGGTAAGTCAGGTATCCGAGGTGTTGGGGAAGTCCTAGCGCTATGACCTCATTAGTGGCCATAAACACCTTCTGTTGATCTTCGCCCCACTCAGGCTGAGCTTTCTTTAGGGTAATGGCATATAGAGACTTAGTAACGCGGTTAAGTGAGGTACAGGTCATTCTGCTATAATGGCGTTTTATCAACACGAGTTCGCTGTAACGCAACTGACTAATAGAGGATGCTGTTTCTAAAGCGCGAACTTTTGAACCATGTTTTAGTGATTGTGTGATCACCTCGTCAACACTTTAAGTGTTATTTGTATTGCTCAATTCTTTTATAGTGCGGGGTCACACAGGAGTGCGATTATTGCGCTATGGAAGAAATGACTGTAAATGTCTACGTCAGTATCCAAGCAGATCTATGCATTTCTGTGCATCAGTCTTGCCAGTTGGAACAGCCATTTCTTGTATTTTATTCTGTACTTTGTCAGGGATGAGTCTATCCCATTTTGTCCATAAAATGTCTACAAACTGCACTGATTGTATTGGTCTCTGCACCGTCTTCGAGTCCACTTCCCAGCCTCTGTTCCATATAGGCTGCACCAGTGTGGCAAGAGCTTCCATTGGTCCATGGATCAAGGTGTCATCAATTTAATGTAGCAGCTGACACATATCTACGTCTCTTGCTACTAGCCCATGGCATAAGTTTGGGCTTTTTAAGTATCCTTGTGGTAGCCAACAGAAGGCATATTGGTGACCTTCCCATGTAAAAGCAAACTGAGCCTTTTTTCAGATATAAGGAGCAAGAGAGTAACTAAAGAAAGGGTTGGCTCACTCAAGGACAAAGGAGGAAAATTATGCATGGAATCAGAGAACATGGGCAAGATTCTTAATGAGTACTTTGCATCGGTATTCATCGAGGAGAGGGACATGACAGATTTTGACGTTATGGATAGATCTTTAAAAACTCTAAGTCAAGTCGGCATAAGGAGGGAAGAGGTTTTGGGTATTCAAAAAGGCATTAAGGTAGACAAGTCCCCAGGTCAGATGGGATCTACTCCAGGTTACTGAGGGAAGCGAGAGAGGAAATAGTTGAGGCTTTAACAGATATCTTTGCAGCATCCTTGAACACAGGTGAGGTCCCAGAGGACTGGAAAATTGCGAATGTTGTTGCCTTGTTTAAGAAGGGTAGCAGGGACACTGCAGGTAATTATAGACCGGTGAGCCTGACGTCAGTGGTAGGGAAGTTGCTGGAGAAGATACTGAGGGTTAGGATCTATTCCCATTTGGAAGAAAATGGGCTTATCAGTAATGGGCAGCATGGTTTTGTGCAGGGAAGGTCATGTCTTACAAACCTAATAGAATTCTATGAGGAGGTGACAAAGTTGATTAATGGGGGAAGGGTTGTTGTTGTCATATACATGGACTTTAGTAAGACATTTGATAACATTCCCCATTGTAGTCTGATAGAGAAGGTGAAGTCACATGGGGTCCAGGGTGTTCTAGCTAGATGGGTAGAGAACTGGCTGGACATTAGCGAAATAGAGTAGTAGTGTAAGGGAGATCTGTGACCAATGGTATTCCACAGGGATCTGTGCTGGGACCATTGTTGTTTATGATATATATAAACGATTTGGAGGATGCCTGATTAGCAAGTTTGCAGATAACACAAGATTGGTGGAGCAGCAGATAATGAAGGTGACTGTCAGAGAATAAAGCAGAATATAGATAGATTGGAGAGATGGGCAGAGAAATGGCAGATGGAGATCAGTCCGGGCAAATGTGAGGTGATGCATTTTGTAAGATCCAATTCAAGAGTGAACTATACAGTAAATGGAAAAGTCCTGGGGAAAGCTGATGTACAGAGAGATCTGGGTGTGCAGGTCCATTGTTCCCTGAAGGTGACAACGCAGCTCAGTAGAGTGGTCAAAAACGCATGTGGCATGTTTTCCTTCATTGCACGGGATATTGAGTACAAGAAGTGGCAGACCATGTTACAGTTGTATAGGACTTTGGTTCGGCCACATTTGGAATACTGTATACAGTTCTGGTCGCCACATTATCAAAAGGATGTGGATGTTTGCAGAGAAGGTTCACAAGGAAGTTGCCTGGTATGAGGGCGCTAGCTTTGAAGAAAGGTTGAGTAGATTAGGATTATTGTCATTAGAAAGACGGAGCTTGGGGGGGGAACCTGATTGAGGTCTACAAAATCATGAAAGATAGAGACAGGGTGGATAGCAAGAAGCTTTCTCCCAGAGTGCAGAACTCAATTACTAGGGGTCACGAGTTTAAAGTGAGAGGGGAAAGGCTTAGAGGAGATATGCATGGAAAGTTCTTTACCCAGAGGATGGTGGGGGCCTGGTTCACATTGCCAGTGAAGTTGTGAGAGGTGGGAACAATAGCATCATTTAAGATGCATCTAGACAGATACATGAATGGGCAGGGAGCAAAAGGATACGAATCTTTAGAAAATAGGCAGCAGGTTTGGATAGAGGATCTGGATCGGTGCAGGTTTGGAGGGCCGAAGGGCCTGTTCCTGTGCTGTAATTTTCTCTGTTCTTTGAGCTTGTGATTCCGGCACTGTCGGTATGAAGAAAAAGGCATTTCTCGGTCAATAATGGCATACCAGGTATCTGGCCCCTGTCACAAACTTTCTATAATAGTGACCACATCAGGCATGGCCACTGACAGTGGAGGAGCATATTTGTTAAGTTGGTGGTAATCAACTGTCATTCATCAACTTCCATCAGGCTTCTTTACAGGCCATATAGGGCTATTGTATGCATATTCTGCATGTGTCACAGTCCCCGCAGCTAACAGGTCTTGTATAGTATCCTCAATTTCTTTGTGTCATCCTAGAATAAGATACTGTTTCATTGAAACCACCGTGTAGGCGGAGGAATAATGAGGGGTTTCCATTTTGCCTTACCAACAGTCACAGGTGATATACCAAAAGAGAATTTGTCAAGTGGGGTTTGCAATGTGATACCTTTTAGTCAGTCCATATCAATAATATTTTCTGGTACATTGGATATTAATACTGGGACTACTCATGGTGGATCCATTCCCCAAGGCTATTGTGTTATGTGTTCTAAATGCCAGTGTTACCGCTGCACCAAATCTATTAATAGTCATTTTGAGCCATACATGTCTATGTGGATTGCCATGTATAATAGTAACTTCTGCCCCAATGTCTTATAATGCAATATCTTGTTGTACATTGCCTTTCCTCCAATAAATGGTGATAGAGACATGAGGCCTTAGGTCTCCAGTCATCCCACCAAATGCCCTTACAAAGACCCTGGAATCCTGACCCCACCCCATATCAATTGGCTGACTGGCTCGCCACAATTGCCCAACCTCCTCCAGGTTAGAGTATAATGGGTTTGTGGGGGACACAGTCAGTGTGGTTTCCCTTTCTCTGTCCACATCTGATTTAGTGTATTTTACTTCATTACCCTTTGGAGAGCAATGTGTTCTCCACATACACCATGTATCCATAGACATTTCTCCTCTTGCTTTTAATAATGCCACAAACCTTTCTCTTCTGGTTAACTTCGTATCACCTTCGAACCCACCCCATCTCAACCTTGTTGTCCCTGTTTGTCATCTGCGCTGAAAATGTGTTGCTGGAAAAGCGCAGTAGGTCAGGCAGCATCCAAGGAGCAGGAGAATTGACATTTTGGGCATGAGACGTTTCGGGCATGAGCCCTTCTTCAGGAGGGCTTCATTCCCAAAGAAGGGCTCATGCCCAAAACGTCGATTCTCCTGCTCCTTGGATGCTGCCTGACCTGCTGTGCCTTTCCAGCAACACATTTTCAGCTCTGATCTCCAGCATCTGCAGTCCTCACTTTCTCCTGTTTGTCACCTGCTTGGGTGGGTCTCAGTTTTCACTTACCAGCCTCCACATCTTCCAGTTGTCCTCACAACAAGCAAACCTGCCCCTAATGGGGCACTTCTCATCCAGCCTGGGCCACTTTGCATTAGCCAGCTCCTTGTTCCAGCGGTGAAAGCTTCCTGGTCTGGACCCTGAAACTGCTGAGAACACACACCCGCTTGTGTAACCAAATCCCTCAAATGTTTTATATCTTCTGATATGGCCTCCCATCTTTCAACATGACCTTCCCATTTGGGGAAAGGCACTTTTCTACTGCTAGTGTCACTGTATTCCACAACAATCCAATTTGCCCTATGTTTCTAAACATGCTAGTCACATGTGGATCAACTCTCAAGGCTCCCAGATTCCTTCACTCTGTGGCACTCAACATGCTATGGGTGGCGCCCTGGTCCCAGGACCACATCAGCCAGCAGACCAAGGGTTCACTTGACTTCTGCTTAAAGTGCGACCCCAAATCCTGTAATTCAGACATAGAGAAATCTCTCACTACTCTTGAATTGTGTGGGTTTTATTCTCCTATTTGTTTTGCCTTATTTGTTATTAGGGGTCATGCTATTAGTCCCTTTCTGAGGATGGCTCTGGAGGTGGAGCATCCCTTTCCCTGTCCGTCCATACATACTTTCAAACAGAGAAATGCCAAGTATCTCCATCCCAATAATGAGGGGTCCCATTGTGATGTTAATAACATGTGGTCTTTTGATTGGGTCAACTTTCCAGTTGTGCTGTTTTGTTTTCTTTTTCTGTTGTACCATCACCAGACTGCATACTACGTGGTTCTGTTTCTCATCCATCTTCTCGGCTCTCTCCTGCCCTGTTTTAACCGTTTCTGATAGAGTGATGTTACAGTGATCTACCGCTATCAATATGGCCTCAAGCTGCCTGTTTCTGGCCTGGCACTCTTCTAATCCTCTGCATGTAGAACACAAGGCTGTTAACAATATCCATCCCATTTATGGTACACTGTCCTTGCTTCTGATGAAGCCTGCTTCCTGCAACTTCTTGTGCATGACAATTGTACGAATACCCCTCCTTTCTCTATTTTTCCGGTTATAAGCAGGGATCCTATTTATGCTAACAAGTTACCTATGGATCCAAATCCAGAGTTTGCTGCATTCCATCCTGGCATATGGAAGATCCCCGGAGCATCAGCTTGCTTTTCCTTCTCTTAAACTTATTCCCGAATCCCGTCTTGCTTGATCAACAGTGTTTTGGATCACAACGTCTATCCAAGAGGTATTTTGAATTCGGTTAAATGTAGTGAAGAAAATACTCGGCAACAGCAACTTGCTTAAATATTAAGTAATAATTTTTAAAAAACAGAAAAGAAAGGAAATAAAGAAGCAATACGTCTCACACCCTGCTGCCCATCGGGTACCCTTCTGGAGGCTTCCGTTTGTTCTAGCACCATCCGCGACCCCAGTCTAAGGTTAAGTCCAATGACTTGGAACAAAACTCTCTCTCTTATATAGTGCAACAAACAGCAAGTACAGAAAAACAAATACAAAAAAGCAAGTTGGGTGTGCTGTCTTTGGCACATACAGGAATGTTCACAGGTTTCATTTAAAGTCATGCAGCTGATGAATATCATCAATTTTAACACCTCCTGTACACTGATGTAATTAATAGTAGCAGTAAAGGAGATATATTTCGACCCTACTTTTGGATATGTCTACAAGTGGAAACATCTCTCTATCTAGCCCATTGAAGCAGTTCAGAGCTTTAAAGATGTCTGTCAGGAGAATGAGGAATGCTCTTGACCAGTATTCCTCATCAAAAAAATAACAATATGCAAGCTAGATGTAGTGTTAAGGAGCAAAGTTAAGTCTCCAACTGTTTTTGGATGCTACAACCTCACTTAAAATGCCAAATTGGTATCTTCGATGTACATTTCCAACATGATATGTGCTGGGTGCAATATTTGTAAAAGACTTTGTGTGTTCGTTATTATAGAACATCTACAACATGCAAAGCCAGCAGATTATTAAATCATTAATTCCAGCATTCCTAATCTGAAGTTCCATATTATAGTCCATAATCTCTCAATCTCCCACAATTAAACATATATTCAATAAGAGTAAGATTCCTTCATACTCACCAACCAGTGAATCACAGAATAGCTACAGTGTCAAAAGAAGCCATTTAGCCTATTGTGTCTCACTGGCTCTGTGAATGAGCATCATGATTAAGTGCCATTCGTCTACACTTTGCCACAACCTTGTACATTATTTTTGTTTAAATAACATCTAATGCCCTTTGAATGCCTCAATTAGACCTGCCTGTATTGTACTTCCAGACAGTAGATTCCAGAATTGAATCATTTACAGTGTGAAAAAGGTTTTCTTTCTCACATCACATTTACTTCCTTGACAAATCACTTAAAAGCTGTCATTTCATTCATGATTCTGATCGGAGCAGGAACAGATTTTCCATGCCTACTCTATGCAGACTTCTCATGCTTCTGAAAACTTCAATCAAATCTCCTCTTTGCGATATTCCCTCCAAGGAAACAGTTCCAATTCTCCAGACTATCTTCCTAACTGAAGTTCCTCATCCCTGGAAATATTCTCATAAATCTCTTCTGAATTCTCTGAAATGTGTCTGCATCCTTCCGTAAGTGTGGTATCCAGAGCTGTACACGATACTCTGGCTAAGGTCTAACCAGTGTCTTAGAAAGGTTCAGTATCACCTCTCTGTTCTTGTCATTATGAGTAAGCTGTAGATTACTGTTTGCTTTATTAACTGATATCTCCAATTATTCTGCCACATTTAATAAATTCTGTTTATATTCGCGCAGGTCTCTCTGTTCCAGCACATACATTGGAATAGTTATTTTAGTTTATACGGTCTTTCCAAGTACTTTGTCTCAAATTATATGAATTTACAATTCTCTGCACTGAACTTCATCTACCACATATTCACCTGCTCCACCAACTTATCCTTGTCCGTTTGAAGTTCTATACTGTCTTCTTCATAGTTTACTAAGCTTCCAAGTTTTTTAACATCTGGGAACTTCAAAATTTCCCTCTCCACATCAAGATCTGGATCATTAATATAAATCAGGGAAAACAAAGAAAACAACTCCAGGGAACTCAACTACGAGCTTCCCTCTAGCCTGAAAAATATCCATTAACTATTACTTTCTGTTGTTCATAACTCAGAACGTTTAGTATCATGTTTCTCTTGTCCATTTTATTTTGTACTATCTAAAGGAATCATCAACTATTTACAAGTCAGTTGCTTGATTGCTTTTTCTGGCTGCTGTGGGAATACTAAGCATTTTGAGTGATTTTCTTTTGTTATTCAAAGTTTTGAGATCATCTACAGGTTGTAGTCAGCCTTTTGATGAATTAATTGTGTTTGGCAGCATAACGGGTTGTCCACAAGCCAGTTGCTTCCAGGAAGATTTGGGTTCCATCATGTGCAGTTTGGAAATGAAAAGAGAAATGCAATGAGAAAGTGAAGATGAATATGTGGATATCCTTGTCTTCTGCCTCAACAATGGTTTTCCCATCGTGGCCAGCATTATTCCCTCCATGGAGTCAGAACATGTAGATGTGCTTATCCCCCTCCAGTCAGGTCCTGCTTCCTTTAATTGTGAACTATCTCTCTTGCAAGAAGAGTCTGCCATCAGTGTGTACCATGCAACCTGTGGTGTGGCTTTTATGGTTGGATAGCTAGATATAAATTTAAATGTTGTGAGATGTGAATTTCAGGATTCCAACATTGCTAGTATGGTGAAGGATATAAGAATTAGGTATGACTGTTGATTGATGGAGAAATATTTGAGGGGAATTTTGGTGGATTCAAAAATAGATGAGGTTTGTAGGGCTGTTGCTAGAATCTGACTGATGAGATTGCAGTCATTGACCTGACTACTCATATATATCCACATTCTTGAAACTTTATGCTTGTCACTGACCTCCCTGGCTATTTCCTGCCACTGCCTCTGAGCAAGTGCCTGGAAAGGACGGAAAGGAAAGTTGACGACAGCAGGGCGGTAGACGTAGTCTATATGGATTTCGATAAGGTTCCTCATGGTAAGCTGTTCTGGAAAGTTAGATCACATGGATTCCGGGAGAGCTGGCAAATTGGATAAACAATTGGCTTGATGGTAGGAAGCAGAGGGTAAAAATGGGGAAGGATGCTTTTCAGACTGGAGGCTTGTGACTAGTGGAGTGCCTCAGAGATCGGTGCTGGGTCCCATATATATATATCAATGATTTGGATGAGAATGTACGAAGCATGATTAGTAAGTCTGCAGATGACTCTAAAATAGGATTTGGAGATGCTTGTGTTGGATTGTGGTATACAAAGTTAAAAATCACACAACACCAGGTAATACTCCAACAGCTTTATTTGGAAGCATTGTCTTTTGGAGCATGCTCCTTCAGCAGGTGGTTGCCCCTCAGATTCCCTTTTATTATTTCCGCTCTAACCTTAAAGTGATACCCCCTAGTCTTTGATTCCCCAAATCTGGGAAAAAGACGGGGTGTGTTCACTCTACCCTTGCCTCTCATGATCATATACACTTCTATAAGAACCCCCTTAGTCTCCTAAGCTCTAAAGAAAAAAAAGTCTTAGTTTGTTGAACTTCGCCCTATAACTCAGACCCTTGAGTTCACCTGATGAAGGTGCGGTGCTCCAAAGGCAAATAAACCTGTTGGACTATAACCTGGTGTTGTGTGATTTTTAACTGAAATAGGCGGTATCGTGAACAGGGAGGAAGGTTATCAGAAATTGCAGCAGGACCTTGATCAGTTGTGGAAGTGGGCCAAGAAAAGGCAAATGGATTTTAATATAGATAAGTGTGAAATCTTGCATTTTGGAAAGTCAAATCAAGATAGAAATTCATGGCGAATGGTAGGGCCTTAAGGAGTGCAGTGCAACAGTAGGATCTTGGAGATCAGGTTCACAGTTCTCTAGAAGTCGAGTCACAGGTAGACAGGGCAGTGAAGAAGGCTTTTGGCACACTGGTCTTCATCAGTCAGGGCACTGAGTATAGAAGTTGGGAAGTTATATGCAGTTGTACGGGATGGTAGTGAGGTTGCACTAGGAGTATTGTGCTCAGTTTTGATCAACTTGCTGTAGGAAGGATGTTATTAAACTGGAAAGAGTCTAGAAGAAAGTTACAAGGATGTTGCCAGCATTTAAGGGTTTGAGTTATAGGGTGAGGTTGGACAAACTCGGGCTTTTTTCTTTAAAGCGTAGGAGACTAAGGGGATCTTACAGAAATTTATAAGATCATGAGAGTCATGGACAGAGTAAAAACACCCAGTCTTTGGGGAATCGAGATGGGGATATCAGTTTAAGGTTAGAGGGGAAAGAATAAAATGGAACCTGAGGGGCAACTGTTTTACACAGAGGGTGGTACACATATGGAACGAGCTGCTAGTGGAAGTGGTTAAGGTGGGTATATCAACAACATTTCAGAGACAATTGGACAAATACATGGATAGGAGAAAGTGAGGACTGCAGATACTGGAGGTTAGAGCTGAAAATATGTTGCTGGAAAAGCGCAGCAGGTCAGGCAGCATCCAAGGAGCAGGAGAATCGACGTTTCAGGCATGAGCCCTTCTTCAGGAATGAGGAGAGTGTGCCAAGCAGGTTAAGATAAAAGGTAGGGAGGAGGGACTTTGGGAAGGGGCGTTGGAAATGCGATAGGTGGAAGGAGGTTAAGGTGAGGGTGATAGGCCGGAGTGGGGGTGGGGGCGGAGAGGTCAGGAAAAAGACTGCAGGTTAGGAAGGTGGTGCTGAGTTTGAGGGTTGGGACTGAGACAAGGTGGGGGGAGGGGAAATGAGGAAACTGGAGAAATCTGAGTTCATCTCTTGTGGTTGGAGGGTTCCTAGTCGGAAGATGAGGAAGGCGGAACAGTCGTCGTGTTGCTATGGTCTGGCGATGGAGGAGTCCATGGACCTGCATGTCCTTGGTGGAGTGGGAGGGGGAGTTGAAGTGTTGAGCCACGGGGTGGTTGGGTTGGTTGGTCCGGGTGTCCCAGGGGTGTTCTCTGAAACGTTCCGCAAGTAGGCGGCCTGTCTCCCCAATATAGAGGAGGCCACATCGGGTGCAGCGGATGCAGTAAATGATGTGTGAGGAGGTGCAGGTGAATTTGTGGCGGATATGGAAGGATCCCTTGGGGCCTCGGAGGGAGGTAAGGGGGGGATGTGGGCACAAGATTTACATTTCTTGCGGTTGCAGGGGAAGGTGCCGGGAGTGGAGGTTGGGTTAGTGGGGGGTGTGGACCTGACAAGGGAGTCATGGAGCGAGTGGTCTTTTCAGAACGCTGATAGGGGAGGGGAGGGAAATATATCCCTGGTGGTGGGGTCCGTTTGGAGGTGACGGAAATGACGATGGATGATATGATGTATATGGAGATTGGTGGGGTGGTAGGTGAGGACCAGTGGGGTTCTGCCCTGGTGGCAGTTGGAGGAGCCGCCCAACCCAACCACCCCGTGGCTCAACACTTCAACTCCCCCTCCCACTCCACCAAAGACATGCAGATCCTTGGACTCCTCCATCACCCAACCATAGCAACACGACGGCTGGAGGAAGAGCGCCTCATCTTCTGCCGAGGAACCCTCCAACCACAAGGGATGACATCAGATTTCTCCAGTTTCCTCATTTCCCCTCCCCCCACCTTGTCTCAGTCCCAACCCTCGAACTCAACACCACCTTCCTGACCTGTAATCTTCTTCCTGACCTCTCCGCCCCTATCCCCACTCGGGCCTATCACCCTCACATTAACCTCCTTCCACCAACGCATTTCCAACGCCCTTCCCCCAAGTCCCTCCTCCCTACCTTTTATCTTAGCCTGCTTGGCATACTCTCCTCATTCCTGAAGAAGGGCTCATGCCCAAAATGTCGGTTCTCCTGCTCCTTGGATGCTGCCTGACCTGCTGCGATTTTCCAGCAACACATTTTCAGCAAATACATGGATAGGAAAGGATTAGAAGGATATCGGCCAAGTGCAGGGAAATAGGGTTAGCGTTGATGGAAATTTTGGTCAGCATGGACCAGTTTGGCCAAGGGCCTGTCTCCGTGATGTAGGACTCTATGGCTCTATGGGAATCAAAGTCCCATTTTACCAGAGTCAGTTGTGTTGATTGTCACTATTCCCAGTAAGTTCAGCACCTCCAGGAGTCACAATGGTTATTCTTTTGAGAGGAACAAACTAGCTTTAAGTAGTGCCAGAACAACACAATATAGGGCTCATTGCTGCTACATACAGTCAATGATTGGTGCAGAGAGTGATGGATAGACCTAGAAATCATGCCAATGTATGGGCATTCTACTGCTTTTCAATCAATAGGTTTGGCTTATTTGTATCGTGTGATCACTGTTCACATTTTGGGGGTTAAGACTTAAGTTCTTAACTCTTTATTTATTTATATGCTGTTTATGGACTGTTTTGGTGCACAAATTGGCTGCCAACATCAATACAGGAGCCATTCGGGAGTAACACATTGACTGCAAAATTTTGAGTCATCCTAAGGATTTGATAGATCTGTATAAGCACAAGCTATTTCTTTAAACTGCAATAGCCTTAACTTTATTGACTTTATGTCACTAAGAATAGAATAGGGTAGACAATTGTGCACTTTTAATGTTGAATTTATTATTATGAAAATTTTGTCATCCTTTGTTAATTAAGGTTGCCCAGAAATACATGGTCTCATAATTCCTCAGATGTCCACTTATATACAAATAGGAGATGATGGTACTCAGCCAAGAGCAGCCTCACTTGATACTCAGTCTAATTAAACTGGAGCTTTACCGTATGTGGGTGTCAGGTGTCAAAGTCTTAATAGGCTGAAATTTAATAGCACACCATAAGAAATGAAGCACTAGTAGCTCAGGAAATGAAGGCGCATAAAAGTTCAAAATAAGATGTAATTTGTCCACCAATGATGCATTAGAAATCACTGACTGACTGTACCCTAGTTGCGTACAAACAACTCAGCAATTTAAATTTTAAAGGTTATGTTTGCTTTCTCGTGAAATAAGACTTGGAGCATGTAATGCAGTCCAAGGATGATTCCAGATTTCTCAAGGTCCCCAGCTGCTGTTTGTTATCTTTCATGAAATGAATGATATCTAAGGAATGGAGCTCTGCCAATTGCCAAGATTCTTATCAAGTACATTTGTAACGGAATCCTTAACAACAAAATGCTTAATGACTTAATTGCTAAGAACTTGCAATGTTTCCAATTTAAATATCTGTGTAGGAAAAGCCCAGCCCTTCTATCTCTGTTTTGTACCTGCCTATTAAAAATATAAACGGATTTTGGCACACAGCATGAACTCAATGGGCTGAATGGCTTATTTTGGTGCTATAATGATTCCATGACCTTCCAGTAATGAAGACATTTGTTGAGGTTGTCACTGTGTTGTACACTTGTTTCTTAATGGTTTGCAATTGGCCTTGACCTGCTCAGGTTCTCAATTAAGGATCAACATATAAAGATTCAAGAGTTTTTTTTATGCCTATCAATCCAGAATATCAAACTATTACAAGGCAAAATTAGATTGCTACTTAAAACAGGCATAATGTTCATGATGAACAATTAACCGATGCCTGTTCCTTCCAAAGTAAGCAACATGCAAACTCGTGATGCCTGCTGGTTTGCATGGTTGCTATGTTCCGCCTAATGCTAAACACTAGAGTGCATTTGTTAAAGCCACCCTGCATCTTCTGAACAAGAGGTGCATTCTAGCTGATGTAATTACTGGAATAAGATGCATAATATATTCTGAATAGAAAGAACACTGATTAGTGGTTCTGCATGGCATAAAATGTTCTTCAAAGTTCTCACATGCAGCACTTGACTTTGATACAGGAAATGAATGAGAAAAGGGAGGTCCTTTCTTCACTATCTGACACACCTGAGCAAACTGTCAGAAGTTTTGGGGTGCAGCTTGCCTCAAAGGCCCTGTTGCAATACCCGAACAAGGTTAATGATGTTAATGGATGATCAAGGTCAGTGAACTGATCTTGAAATATTCAGAACTGAACCAACAGCCTCATATTGATCACTTCATATTGCTCAATTCACCACCACTATAGCTTTGCTCACCAATAATGACCTCTAACAATCATCATTGATACAACACATTTATAACTTTCCCTCACCCTTTTGCATTGTTGCAAGCCTCACACCTATAATCCACAGCTGTTATTCACTGCCAGATATTTGGTCACGACAGTGACATCATCGAGACATTACATCAAATGCTCTGACACACACCCTTCCCCCTCACAGGATAAGTTGGAGCATAAATCGAGCCAGCAGCACCTTCAATGGCAGGGAACAATGACACATCCTCACTCCCAGGAGGATATGGAATTTGCCATCTTACAAGCAGTGTACTGAACTCATGACCAGTAGTTGGATGGAAACCATTGAAGATGATGATGTGCTCTTACTTAATCCTCTTCTTGCATCCCACTCTCCCCAAAATTGTTTATAATTTGCTATTGATTGTTTCATCAATCATAGGGCGTGGATGTTGCTGGCAGCAATTTACTACGATAACTTACCGCCCTGTTGCAGATGGTTTAGCCATGATTTCCTATTTTCTCATCCTTATTTATTCTTCTATGGGTTATGAGCATCACTGACAAAGTGATCATTTATCACTCATCTCTGATTATCTGTGAAACATTTCTGTTGAGTTACCTCTTGATATACTATGGCCTGCTTGGTGTAGGTACATGCACAGTACTGTCAGGAAGGGAGTTCCAGGATTTTGACCCTGTGATAGTGAATGACCAATAATATAATTCCATATTAGAATGATATGTGATTTGAAAGGGGTGTCAGCAGGTACTGCTCCCATTCCTCTTCTAAATGGTAGTTGTCATGGGTTTGGAAGGTGGTATTGGAGGAGCCTTGGTGCACCTTATCAATGATACACATTGTTGCCATTGTGTGGTGATGGTAGTGGGAGGAAATGTTGAAAATGGTGGATAAGGAGCCAATAAAGATAGATGCATTGTCCTGAATAGTTTCAAGCTTTTTGACTATTGTTGGAGCTGCATTTATTCAGTAGAATGTAGAGTATTCCATCACACTTGTGTTGTGCAGTTAGTGGTCAGGCTGTGCGGAGTCAGGAGGAGGCGTGTTATTTGCCACAGCCTCTGACCTGCTCTTATAATTGCTGTATTTATATAGCTGGCCAGGTGATGTTTCTGGTCAATCCCTACAGGATTCAGCAATGGTCATGGAGTTGAACATCAAGGCATGATGCTTTGATTCTGTCTTGTTAGATATGGGTAAGGTCCAGCACTTGTGTAGCATGAATTTATTTTCCACTTATTAGCCCAAGTTTAAGTGTTGTCCAGATCTGGCTGTATGTGGGTATGAAGTGGTTCAGTGTCCAGAGAGTTACAAATGGTAATGATCACAGTGTCATCAGCAGCAAACATCTTCAGTTCTGATTTTAAGATGGAGGAAAAGTTATTGGTTAGCAGATGGAGATTGTAATGCCCTGGTGCTGAGATGATTGACCTTCAAAACTACCACCATCTTTCCCTGCAGTAAGTATAACTCCCACCAGTGTAGTTTTCCCTGAGATGTCATTGCGCTGGGGTTTACTAATATTTTTTGATGCCACACTTGGTCAAATGCAGCCTGGAGGTCAAGGACAGTCAGTCTCACCTTGCCTCACCTTGTGACTGTCTCCTTTCAGACACTCCAAGAACTGCAAGATAGGCAGGCCGAGGCACAGGAGGTAGAGAGTGTTGAGTGCTCTGAGACTCATAATCACCAGGTCAATCCTTCCACTGCTCGTGCTTTGCAAGCAAGCTTCGAAGAGGGAATTGAAGCTTCTGAGACACAAGGCACAAGGGGTCAGAAGGAAGACGTAACTTTTTCAAAAGTTTTTTGGAGCTAGATAAAATGCATAATATTACATGTAATTCAAGCAGATGGACCACATGCATCTTGTAAAACAGGAATTCTTTACTCTACTGCCTTAATATCCCCATAAAGATTATTGGGAAAGTTCATCTGTGAGAAACAAGTTATTTACAATTGACATTCACAGCTGAAGGTCTAGATCCACCAGGGTACCCTGAGAGCTTTACCAAGGATCTTTAATCAACTGGGTAGAAAGGTTACTTGCTGAATCTACTATTGCTAATTTCTAGGGAATGAGGGGAAACAGTTTACTTTGTCTCCCAGACCCAAATGAATCTGTCTTTAATTCAAGACTTATTGAACTCAGGAATGTTGTCCAGGTGACTCACCTTTGTACTTCGCAGCTGTATGCCAGCTCCACATTCATTTTCTGGATTTCTAGTCCTTGTCAGAAGCTTTAGGTGACTCTGTCCAAGACTTTGGCTCCTCAATGTTGAGACTAATCAGTCTTAGCCTCCTGCTTCTGCTCCTTATTGCCATCCTGGTTCTCTGTCTCTTCATTAGGTTCCATGTTCTGACCCTTGTTTAGGCCATGCCCAGCGCTTTAGGCACCATCCTCAGCTAACCAAGCATTCATCTTTTCCGTTGATGGGAGCTGACAACACCAACTAATTACCCTACTTGTCATCCTTCCAAGCCAACAGCCTCTGCTAGTGGGAACCCAGTGTCCCACAGAGAATGGTCCACATTTGGCAGGCATTAGAGATGCCATTCACCTCATATTCATCTCTTGCACTATGTGAGAGTGAAAGTTCTTATTTGATCAGTGGTTTTAAATTGCTCAACAGTTCTGGAGAAGTATAAGATCATTGAAAGCTTCTGGATTTCGCATTTAATGCACATGAGGATGGCAAGCACAGACACTTTTGCCTTTTCAGTTGGTTCTGCGATAACGTGTGTTTCTTCAATGTGAATTGACTTTAACATGACTGAAGGGTTTAGCCCATTATTTGTGGAATGTGAACTTTCCTTATCTGTGTTGGCTATAATGCAATTCTGGCCCCATTAGTTTATATGGCGTGGCTATTGTGTGATTTTCTTATAATGCGAGATCGCATGAGAACGGAACTATCGCATTATATCAGAATTGACTGTATTGCAACTACAATATACAGGTCATTCTGATATTGCTGAATGATTATTAGTTAGGCATTTTTGCCCTGATTTTCTTCTAGAAAACAAATCGTAAGCAAAGCTGAACCTGCCTCTAACCCAGAAATGTGCCATTGATCCGATGCCAAATGCCAGGGTTGGAATATTTGCATGGTTTGGATAGGCTAACACATGTTGTAAGTGGGCTCAGTGGACGGGTGCAATTTTGTTAGAACACATTCTCCAAACACTAATTTTAAGTTTGTTGCTCGAACAACAGTAATCAATTGTTCTATGATTAATTGCTATCATAAGGATAGTCCTTAAAATTATATGGAGACAGAAACAGAGTTAATATTTTGAGCCCAGTATCACTGTTCTTCTGAACTGAGCCATACTGAACTCAAAATGTTCACAACTGTTTTTCTCTACACAGACAAACCTGCTAAGTATCTATAGAATTATGTATGTTTGTTTCAGATTTCCAGCATCTGCAGTACTTTATCTTTATTTGAGCCTTTAAAGTTATAATGGATTTCCACATTACTAGGATCACAATCTGGCACACTTGTACACCTAGTTCAGGCAGCAGGTCAAACTGGAGGCATTCCTAATGGATGAAACCATCACGTCAGTGTCATCACTATCAATTACGCACAAGGGATGTCTGACCCTGATTTATATTTTGGTTGTTCCTTTTTAGGGTGCATTTTTCAATTAACTCAGCTTTCTTTAGCCTGCCCCTCTGCCACACATCATCTGACAGCTGCGAGAACAGGCTGACATCATGTTAATCTCATCTGGCAGCTTACACAAAGTTTCATAAGCTGCCTGTGCGGAGGAGCCCAACAACCGCTTGGTCCATTCCTTTAAAGGCAAAGCCAAGATCTCTACCTCCGCACATTGGGAAGTGGCAGCATGAGCCTACATTTTAGAATGCATCTCACTGCATCATCCCAAAATGTTATTTCTTAGAATAAATACAATAATATTGAGCAATATCCAAAAATCTTTTGGTGACTGAATTTTAAAAGGAAGCTTTTCAAAATTGATGACTTTGATGAGGACAGTGAATGTACTGTAGCCAAGTTTGTGAGTGATACAAAAATAAGTGGAAAGACAAGGCTGAGAATGACACAAGGAGTTGGCAGAGGGACATTGACAGGTTAAGTGAGTGGGCAAAAACTTTGAACATAATGTGGGAGAATCTGAGATTGTGCGCTTTGTTCAGAAGAATAGAGGAGTTTAATATTGTTTAAATGGAGGAGCTATGTAGAAATTTCAGCTCAAAGGACTTAGTCAAAAACTATCATCCTCATTTAGTTAGAAGCAAAGATAAACAATGGCCTTTATTTCAAACAGAATGAGGAATAGAATTATAGTTGACACAAAAACAGAAATTGCTGGAGAAATTCAGCAGGTCCAGCAACATCTGTGAAAAGAAAGAATGTTAATGTTTTGAATCCAGTGAGCCACAGATGTTGCCAGGCCTGCTGAGTTTCTCCAGAAATTTCTGTTTTTGTTTTGTGTTTCAAATCTTCAGCATCTGCAGTTTTTCATTTCATTATGAAAATGGAGAAGTCTTGCAAAACCTATACTATTATGATATTGAAGATGTGTACCATACCTTTAAGAGAAAGAGAGAATGTGTTTTGAACTGAAAGATTATAAACATCTGTGTGATTTGACTAGATGGCAGTCCCAGAGTGTACTGGAAAATTTGAAATATATTTGGCTGCGAAATGGATACCTGAGTTATGACTGCTGTTTTGACAACAATTCAAATTCAACCAATCAATTTAAATTCCGCCCCAGGGTATTAAAACCCAATCAAGTTTGAATTTATTGTTTTGCCAGCATTGAACCAATGAGATGATCTGATGTTGGGGTGTAAAAGATGTGCTCGTTTTGAAAATTTTCAGAGAGTAACTGCCATAGAGAGAGAAACTCATGGAGAGCTAACATCTTATCAAAGATATCTTTTTATGTGAAACATAATCGCAGTAAAAAGAAAGAAGATAACCTAGGGAGATCTTCATCCAGAAGAGTGAAGACAGAGAAGAAGACACCAGCTGTGTGGCTTTGAAATTAAATTGATGTAATTTTAGTAAATGTCTTAGTGGAACAGCATATTATTATAGAGTTGGAGGTAGATAGTAAGCAGTCAACAGAAAGGGGGCTGAGGGTTGTGAATTGTTATTGTTTAATGTTCACTTTTAGAGTTAAAAAACAATTTGATGTTATTTTCTTTAAATAGTGGAATTTGGAAGTTCTCCGTCACTCATATTTTAACAGATTACGAGTTGAGGCAAGCTTTTCTGGGTGTTTGGTTTAATTAACAGAGAGGTTCATCTCTGTGTCATAGCAATACAAGGCACTAATTAGACCACATCTGGAATAGTGCCAACAGTTTTTGTTCTCTTATCCAAGGGGAGATTTAATGGCATTGAAGACAGTCCAGAGAAGGTTCATTTAGTTAATTCTGGGTGTGGAGAGTCTACCTTAGGAGAATCATAGAGACAGAGAGTCATACAGCAGCAAACGCATAGTGCAGTCCAGCTAGTCCCTGATAACGAGACATCCCAATCTGACCTAGTTCCATTTGCCAGCTTTGGCTCATATCCTCTAAATCCTTCCTAATCGTATACCCATCCAAATGGCTTTTAAATGTTAGAAGTTACAGAACACCAGGTTATGGTCCAACAGGTTTATTTGAAATCACAAGCTTTTGGAGCACTGCTCCTTCAGCGGGTGAAGTGATGAAGAAGCAGCGCTCTGAAAGCTTGTGATTTCAAATAAACCTGTTGGATCATAACCTAGTGTCATGTGACTTCTGACCTTGTCCACCTCAGTCCAACATCACCACTCCACATCATAGCTTTTAAACACTGCAGCCACCGCCGCCGTGAACCATCACGTCACTTCCGCCCCCAACGATCTTGCAGCCACTGCCATCGCCGCCCAGACAACCGCCTCCACGATCGCCAGGAAGACCATCGCCGACAGATTCGCGGCCTCCGCGGGGTCCATGGCTATTGGGAACAACACCGTTTCTGCCGTCATCACAGCCACTTCCGCTTCCTGGATTGCCATCGCTGCAGCGACGTCCGCCGCCAGTGACATCACTCACCTACACAACGACCACACTGCATGCGTGTCTGCCCCCACGCCGATCTCCGTCACCATGCCTATCCCTGCCCCCATGCCGATCTCCGTCCGCACGCCTAACCCCGCCCCCATGCTGATCTCCATTCGCACATCTAACCCCGCCCCCACACCGAACCCCACCCCGCCCCGATCTCTGTCCCCGCCCCGATTCCCACCCCCATGCCTAACCCTGCCCCCACTCCCAGCTCCAGCTCCACAATAAGTCCTAGCTCCCAGCCCTGCCGTGTTTTTACCATCCCTCCAGAACTACCCCTCTCTGAGGATGAAAGATCAGTCCTCGGCAGAGGCCTCACCTTCATTCCTCTACGCTCTCAGATTAACAAGTTCAACACGCTGCGAGACATCGAACAATTCTTCCACCGCCTTCGCCTCCGTGCCAACTTCTTCAACCAGGATTCTCACCCACCCTCTGACGACCCCTTCTCCCGCCTCCAATACACCCCATCCACCTGGACACCCCGTGCTGGCCTCTTAACCTGCCCTCGAACTCTTCATAGCCAACTGACACTGCGACATTAACCGCCTCAACCTCTCCACCCCTCTCACCCACTCCAACTTCTCACCCTCAGAACGTGCAGCCCTCCACTCCCTCTGTTCCAACCCCAACCTCACTATCAAACCAGCAGACAAGGGAGGCGCGGTAGTAGTTTGGCGCACCGATCTGTACACCACTGAGGCTAAATGCCAGTTCGCGGACACCTCCTCCTACTGCCCCCTTGAGTATGACCCCACCTCCCACCACCAAACCATCATCTCCCAGACCATCCATAACCTCAACACCTCAGGGGATCTCCCATCCACCGCCTCCAACCTTATAGTCCCACAACCCCGCACCGCCCGTTTCTACCTCCTGCCCAAAATCCACAAACCTGACTGTCCTGGCCGACCCATTGTCTCAGCCTGCTCCTGCCCACCGAACTCACCTCTGCATACCTCAACACGGTCCTGTCCCCCTTAGTCCCCCACCTATGTTCAGGACACCACGCATGCCCTCCATCTCCTCCATGATTTTCGCTTCCCCGGTCCCCAACGCCTTATCTTCACCATGGACATCCAGTCCCTGTACACCTCCATCCCCCATCACGAAGGACTCAAAGCCCTCCGCTTCTTCCTTTCCCACCGAATCAACCAGTACCCTTCCATTGACACCCTCCTTCGACTGACTGAACAGGTCCTCACTCTGAACAACTTCTCTTTCCAATCCTCCCACTTCCTCCAAACCAAAGGAGTAGCCATGGGCACCCACATGGGCCCCAGCTATGCCTGCCCCTTTGTAGGATATGTGGAACATTCCATCTTCCGCAGCTACACTGGCACCACCCCCCACCTTTTCCTCCACTACATCAATGACTGTATTGATGCTGCCTCGTGCTCCCATGAGGAGGTTGAACAATTCATCCACTTTACCAACACCTTCCACCCTGACCTCAAATTTACGTGGACTGTCTCAGACTCCTCCGTCCCCTTCCTAGACCTCTCCATTTCTATCTCGGGCGACCGAATCATTTACTATAAACTGATCGACTCCCACAGCTACCTAGACTACACCTCCTCCCACCCTACCCTCTGTAAAACGCCATCCCATATTCCCAATTCCTTCATCTCCGCCGCATCTGCTCCCAGGAGGTCCAGTTCCAATACCGAACAACCCAGATGGCCTCCTTCTTCAAAGACCGCAATTTCCCCCCAGACATGATCGACGATGCTTTCCACCGCATCTCCTCCACTTCCCGCTCCTCCGCCCTTGAGCCCCGCTCCTCCAATCGCCACCAGGACAGAACCCCACTGGTCCTCACCTACCGTCCCACCAACCTCCATATCCATCATATCATCTGTCATCATTTCCGCCACTTCCAAACGGACCCCACCACCAGGGATATATTTCCCTCCCCTCCCCTATCAGCATTCCGAAAAGACCACTCCCTCTGTGACTCCCTTGTCAGGTCCACACCCCCTACCAACCCAACCTCTACTCCCGGCACCTTCCCCTGCAACCGCAAGAAATGCAAAACTTATGCCCACACCTCCCCCTTACTTCCCTCCAAGGCCCCAAGGGATCCTTCCATTATCTGCCACAAATTCACCTGCACCTCCACACACATCATTTACTGCATCTGCTACACCCGATGTGGTCTCCTCTATATTGGGGAGACAGGCCACCTACTTGCGGAACGTTTCAGAGAACACCTCTGGGACACCTGGACCAACCAACCCAACCACCCCGTGGCTCAACACTTCAACTCCCCTTCCCACTCCATCAAGGATATGCAGGTCTTTGGACTCCTCCATCGCCAGACCATAGCAACATGACCACTGGAGGAAGAGCGCCTCATCTTCCGCCTAGGAACCCTCCAAACACAAGGGATGAACTCAGATTTCTCCAGTTTCCACATTTTCCCTTCCCCCCACCTTGTCTCAGTCCCAACCCTCGAACTCAGCACCACTTTCCTAACCTGCAATCTTCTTCCTGACCTCTCCGCACCCACCCCCACTCTGGCCTATTACCCTCACCTTAACCTTCTTCCATCTATCGCATGTAAAGTTTAAAATTTTTTTCGACTCCAGCATATACTCTAAGCCTTGCTGCCTCACAGCATCAGGGTCCCATGTTCGATTCCACCCTCAGGCAACTGTCTGCGTGGAGTTTGCACATTCTCCCCGTGTCCGTGTGGGTTTCCTCCAGGTGCTCCGCTTTCCTCCCACAGTCTAAAGATATGCAGGTCAGATGAATTGGCCATGCTAAATTGCCCATAGTGTTAGGTGCATTAGTCAGAGGGAATGGGTCTGAGCGGGTTACACTTTGGAGAGTCGGTGTGGATTAGTTGGACTGAAGGGCCAGTTTCCACACTGTAGGGAATCTAATCTACTGGGAATCATAGGTCAGTACACAATTTCCTGTCCATGAAAGGATATGTTAATGTCAAAATATCATTTGAAATATTCACTCCTGTAGCAAAACTGAATTTTGAATGTTCGTTCATGGATTCTATCCTGTGTATTAAGTTCAAATATTAGTTCAAAGAGATAGAAAAAAAGTCACTTACCTCCTGATGGCTACAATGATACATCGCATTAACCTCAGGGTAACATTTTCCTTTGGAAGTAATTTCAGTGATATCATCAGCAGCTAATACTATCCAATTGTAATTGCATTGGGATATCGTCAGCCTGTGCAATATTTCACCGGACTATGGAAAACATTTTACAAGGTCTACCCCCAGTCACCATTTATTTAGTTGAAGTGCTAATAACAGGGAAGACCGATAAGGAGCACTAGAAAACTTGGACATAGTCCCTAGAAGTTTCTCCCAGATAGCCATCCACATAAGAAGGGGAAAATGTGTGTTCCAGGAACCCTAAATGACCTACTTGGGCTACAGAGTCAACAAGAGTAGGTTACATCCGTTGGAAAATAAAGTGAGGGTGATCAATTGTGTTCCGGCTCCCATGTCTGTACTGGAGCTTACATCTTTCCTTGTGCTGCAGAATTATTACAGAAAGTTCATACATAACCTGGCCTTCATTCTGGAATCTTTACATCAACTCTTAAAAAAAAAGTCATGTAGCCAGGGCATAACATTCAAGGAAGTGGAGAAACAGCTATCATCCTCTGACGTATTGGCATACTATGATCCCAAGCAGAATCTGTTATTGACCTGCAATGCCTCTCTGTACCTCAACAGGTTAGTTTTAGCTGCACGTTGACTCAATGGAGAGGAATGCCTAATAGCGTTTACCTCCAGGGTGTTTGCTGAGGCAGAGCATAAAATGCCGATACAAAGAAGGAAGGTTTAGTTGTCATAATTGGAGTCAGGAAGTTACACCGATACCTTCATGGACATAAATTTGTAATAACAGACCACAAACCCCTGCTAGGTCTACTGAAAGAGGACAAGGCACTGCCACCCATACCTTCAGACCGAATTCACCAATGGGCTCTAATACCAAGTGCATATAATTACAAGTTGGAACAATGTCCAGTAGGAAAAGTAGATAATTAGGATGCATTGAGCTCCCTCCCACTCACAGATTCACCGCTGGTGATACTGCCACTGGAATATTTCATAATGGTTTTAAATTTTCTGGACATACTTCCAGTCACAACTGACAATATCAGACTTTAGATGCATAAAGATCTGGTCCTAGCAAAATTGAAACAGCTTGTGGTGATGGGGGAAACCAATGGCCCATCACAACCAGAACTGAAACCTTTTGTACCCAGCAAAACCAGATCACAGTAGAGAACAACATATTGTTATGGGAGCAAGAGTGATTGTCATGAGCAAAGGTCACTGCCAGATACTGGCTGAACTCCACCAGGATCATCCAGGGGTTTCCAAAATGAAGATGTTGGTGTGAAGTTATGTGTGGTGACCAGGATTGGATGTAAACATTGTAGGGTTGATGGGGCAGTGCCCAGAGTGCCAACATGGAGAAAAATTACCACCAGCAGCTGACCCACATTCGTGAGAACAGCTAGGTAAACCCTGGACTCAGTTACACATTGACTATGCAGATCTTTTCATGAGCTTAATGTTCTTACTCATTGTGAACACTCACTCAAAATGATAGGATGTGCATAGCGTTTGTTCGTCAAACTTGGAGGCAATTATAGAAAAGCTACATGCATATTTTGCAATACACAGACTCCCGGAAGTGTTGCTCACAGATAACAGGCCATCATTTACGAGTAGGGAATTTGAGTATTTACTAAAGTAGAATGGTGTTCATCATATAAGGAAAGATCCATACCAAACATTGACAATGGTCTGGCAGAAAGAGCAGTCCAAACTTTGAATGCAGGCTTAAAGAAGCAGCCTACAGCTTCACTAGATACTGAACTGTCCCAGTTCCTATTTGATTATAGGGCCACTCCTCATGCAACTACATGGATACCTGCAGCAGAGTTGCTAATGGGGACAAGATTATGCACCAGTTTAAATCTGATCTTCTTGCACCTGAGGAGGGTGAAATGCATCAGGAGCACCAATGCCAGGCACTCCGCTGAGTGAGAGAGAGAGACAGTTTACTTCAGGGGATGAAGTTTGATCAGGAACCACAATAATGACCTGCACGGATAAGAGGCAAGGTCGACGTGAGGCCAGGTCCATTGATGTATAAAGATTAGGTAGATATGACAGTTTTGAACATGCATGGACCATATGAAAGCTACAAACTCACAAATGGTGTGGAAGCAAAACATGCCAGTTTGCTGGACACACTGCAGGTAGGCCTCTGGATCCATACCCCTAGGCTATCCAGTATGTTACTGGTTGCTTCCAAGTATTTAGGCCTGGGAGGTCATTTCTCTGGTTGTTATTTGCTTCTAGGGCCTTTAATCAGTTCGCATTGCTCAAACATTGGATATGGGGTTTAAATAAAAACAAAATACCCTCCACGTGGAGTTCTAATTTATCACTTGCTTTAAACTTTAGCTCATCCATAATACTGCTGATTGTGTATAATTTTTAACTGGTTTATTTTCATTGAGCCCCAGTGCCTAATTTCTTAAAACTTTCAATTCTCATCCTTGAATTGAAATTACTTCATTTCTTCATAGCCTGATCCTCAGTGATTGTTCAAAACCTTGCAGCTCAGCAAAGCTCCATCCTTCCTACTCTAGCTCTGCGCTCCAGCCTCCTTCTTGCCTCATTAGTTTTTGGGTTGTTCAGACTCCAGTCTCTGGCAATCCTTCTCTTAGCCACTGCACCTCATCATCTGTGGGCGGCAAGGTGGCACAGTGGTTAGAACTGCTGCCTTGCAGCAATTCCCGCCTCAGGCAACTGTCTGTGTGGAGTTTGCGCATTCTCCTCGTGTCTGCGTGGGTTTCCTCTGGGCGCTCTGGTTTCCTCCCATGGTCCAAAAATGTGCAGGTTAGATGAATTGGCCATGCTAAATTGCCCATTGTGTTAGGTGTAGGGGAATGGGTCTGGGTGGGTTGCTGTTCGGCGGGTCGGTGTGGACTTGTTGGGCCGAAGGGCCTGTTTCCACACTGTAAGCAATCTAATCTGTCTCTCCTCGTTTAAAAATCTCTCTAAAATCAGCTATTTTGACTTCAAGCTTTTCACTTTCTGTCTATCCTAATAATTTCCTTCTTGCCTGTTTTGCGATGTTTGGATATTTATCAATGTACTTGGAGTATTCAATATAAATATCATCACAATCAGCCAGACCCACCTGTCACCCCTGCTCCTTATTCCTTTCTTTTATTTCTGTAAATTTTAGGCTGTAAGCAAAATATTTGGCTGATCTTCAGAGCATTGTAGAGTGGAGGGCCAGAGGCACATCACTTTGTGGGTGGGCTCCCACTGCATAGGTAAATCATGTTGTGCGGGACCCACTCTCCTTAGGCTTTCCAGCTTTTCCTCTGGGCAAGTTGTTGGAGGGGATTCTGAGGGACAGGATGTACATGTATTTGCAAAAGCAAGGACTGATTAGGGATAGTCAACATGGCTTTATGCATGAGAAATCATGTCTCACAAACTTGAATGAGTTTTTTGAAGAAGTAACAAAGAAGATTGATGAGAACAGAGTGGTAGATGTGATCTATATGGACTTCAGTAAGGCATTTGACAATGTTCCCCATGGGAGACTCGCCATTTGGATACAGAACTGGCTCAAAGGTAGAAGACAGATGGTGGTGGTGGAGGGTTGTTTTTCAGAATGGAGGCCTGTGACCAGTGGAGTGACACAAGGATTGGTGCTGGGTCCATACTTTTCATAATTTATATAAATGATTTGATTGGGAGCATAAGAGGAATAATAGTAAGTTTGCTGATGACACCAAAATTGGAGGTGTTGTGGACAGTGAAGAAGGTTACCTCAGATTAAAATGGTATCTAGATCAGATGAGTCAATGGGTTGAGAAGTGGCAGATGGAGTTTAATTCAGATAAATATGAGGTACTGCATTTTGGGAAAGCAACTCTTAGCAGGACATATACACTTAATGATAAGGTCCTAGAGAGTGTTGCTGAACAAAGAGACCTTGGAGTGAAGGTTCATAGCTCCTTGAAAGTGGAGTCGCAGGTAGATAGGTTAGTGAAGAAGGCATTTGGTTTGCTTTCCTTTATTGGCCAGAGTATTGAGTACATGAGTTGGGAGGTCATGTTGCGGCTATACAGGGTATTGGTTAGGCCACTGTTGGAATATTGCATGCAATTTTGGTCTCCTTCCTATCGAAAAGATGTTGTGAAAGTTGAAAAGGTTCAGAAAAGATTTACAAGGATATTGCCAGGGTTGGAGGATTTGAGCTATAGGGAGAGGTTGAATAGGCTGTTTCCCCTGGAGCCTTGGAGGCTGAGGGGTGACCTTATAGAGGAATATAATATCATGAGGGGCATGGATAGGATAAATAGAAAAAGTCTTTTGCCTGGGGTCAGGGAATCCAGAACTAGAGGGCATAGGTTTAGGGTGACAGGGGAAAGATATAAAAGAGGAAAAAGTGAGGTCTGCAGATGCTGGAGATCAGAGCTGAAAATGTGTTGCTGGAAAAGCGCAGCAGGTCAGGAAGCATCCAAGGAACAGGAAATTCGACGTTTCGGGCATAAGCCCTTCATCAGGATCAGGAATTCCTGATGAAGGGCTTATGCCCAAAATGTCGAATTTCCTGTTCCTTGGATGCTGCCTGACCTGCTGCGCTTTTCCAGCAACACATTTTCAGCAAAGATATAAAAGAGACCTAATGGACAACTTTTTCACTCAGAGGATGGTACATGTATGGAATGAGCTGCCAGAGGAAGTGGCAGAGGCTGGTACAATTGCAACATTTAAAAGGCATCTGGATGGGTATATGAATAGGAAAGGTTTGGAGGGATATGGACCAGGTGCTGGCAGGTGGGGCTAGATTGGGTTGGGATATCTGGTTGGCATGGACAAGTTAGATCGAAGGGTCTGTTTCTGTGCTGTACATCTCTATGACTCTATGACTCTAAAGATCTCTGAGTCAGCAGATTTTAATTTTTAAAAAATTCGTTCATGGGATGACGGCATCATTGACAGCATTAATTGTCCATCTCTACTTCCCCAGAGGTCAGTTCAGACTCAACCACATTGCTGTGGGTCTGGAGTCACATGCTGACCAGACTGGGTAAAGATGGCAGTTTCCTTCCCTAAAGGACATTAGTGATCTTGGTGCATTTTTCCAACAATCAACAATGGATTCATTGTCACCATTCGTCTCTTAATTCCAGATTGTTTTAAAAATTGAGTTCCAATTCCACCATCTGCTTAATGGGATTCAAACCCATGTCCCCAGAACATTATATCATTCTCTGGATTAAACAGTCCAGCAATAATACCATTAAGCCATCACCTCCTGTCTTTAACATTCACCACAGACTCTTATATTTCCCTACTAAATCTTATGTATAATGAGGAAGAAGTTCAAATAGTTAAAAACTCACTAATCAAGATGCCTTCAAATGAAACAAGAAGCAAAGCGAGAGATCACATGGTGCCAGTCTCATCCGTTGAAAGATCACCCTCACCCTGGTTTCCAGTTTATCCCAAGTGTCTACGGTCCCAGCGTGGGTGCCCCCAAAGCACAGGGTCTGTGCTGACTACCCCAATTCACCCTTTTCTAGGGATGGCTCTGCTCCTTGTCTTACATCTTTGAGGTTTTTTCTTCATTTGAGATACTTAGGGCAAGGCAATCATTATGATCTCAGTGCAGAGCAATAACTTGTAAAAATAAATTCAAGCTTCCTGTTATTAACGGAAAAAGCCATACCAAAAATGTAATGTTTTCATGCTTAACAAATACCTTTATTACATAAGAGTTAAAGAAATTAACCGTCATTAACTTATCATTATATTTCATTAACACTTTAATATCACCAAAAGGCTCAACAGGGCATAACCTATTCTAATGCAATCCACCCAGGAATTCTACTATACTTCATAGCATCTTGAGGGTTCCTTCATTTTTCCTAGGACCAAACTAAGGTGTGCCACAGCTTTCAGGAATTCACTTTGGCTTAGTCTCCTGTGGCTATTCTCATCTCAAACAAGTATGCTGTTTTTGAAAATGTAAGGGTTGTTGGACACTCAGGGGAATGTAGCACTGATAGTCAGGTTTCTGGTACCGAGACTGGTTTTAATATAACAAGTGCTATATCAGGTTGCAAGCGATTGATTGTGATAGGGGACTCTCTAGTCAGAGGCACAGACAGACATTTCTATGGCCAACAGCGAGACTTCATCCTTCCTGATGCCAGGGATCAAGGATATCTCAGAGAGGGTACAGAATATTCTCAAAGGGGAGAGGGACCAAAATGAGGTCTTTGTATACATTGGAACTCATGACATAGGAAGAGAAGAGAGTGAGATTCTTAAGGAAGAATATAGGAAGTTAGGCAGGAATTTAAAAAAAGAAGTAATATCTGTGCCATGAGCTAGAAAAGGTAGGAATAGAGGGATAGAGCAATGGCTGAGAAATTGGTGCAAGGGAAGAAGAATTCATATTTTTGGATCATTGCAATCTCTTCAGGGGTAGAAGTGACTATTATAAGAAGGATGGATTGCACCTGAAATGGAAGGAGACTAATATACTAGTGGGGAGATTTCCTAGAGCTGATTGGCAGGATTTAAATGAATAAGGGGGGGACCTAGGGAGCCACTGAGGAAAGAGATCAGTCTGAGACTGGTGCAGTTGGGAAAAGGAGCAAGTCAAACAGTCAAAGCACGCAGGAGCAAAATAGAGAATGAGG
Source organism: Hemiscyllium ocellatum (assembly GCF_020745735.1). Lineage (NCBI taxonomy): Eukaryota > Metazoa > Chordata > Chondrichthyes > Orectolobiformes > Hemiscylliidae > Hemiscyllium > Hemiscyllium ocellatum. The sequence goes on from NC_083406.1 coordinate 91,742,323, forward strand.
TAGGATCGATAAATTAAACTGCATTTATTTCAATGCAAGAGGCCTCACAGGTAAGGGAGATGAACTCAGGGTATGGTTGTGAACGTGGGACTGGGATATCATAGCAGTAACAGAGATATGGCTCAGGGATGGACAAGACTGGCAGCTTAATGTTCAGGTATAGATGCTATAGGAAGGATACAAAAGGGGGCAAGAGAGGAGGTGGAGTGATGATTTTGATTCAGAATAACATTACAGCTGTACTTAATGAGGGTATTCCTTGGAACACATCCAGAGAAGTTATTTGAGTGGAACTGAGAAATACGAAAGGGATGATCACCTTATTGGGGTTGTACGATAGAATCCTCAATTGTCAGTAGGAAATTGAGAAACAAATTCTCAGTTATCTGTAACAGTAGTGGGATACTTAAGGTAGGGGATTTTAACTGTCCAAACATAGATTGGGACTGCCATAGTGTTAAAGGCTTGGATGGAGAGGAATTTGTTAATTGTGCGCAAGAAAAATGTTGTTTCAGTATGTGGATGTATCTACTAGAGAAGGTACAAAACTTGACAGATGCTTTAGAAGAAAGGCAGGGCAGGTATCTGAGGTGTCAGTGGGGGAGCACTTTGGGGCCAACAACCATAATTCTATTAGTTTTAAACTGATGATGGAAAAGCATAGACCGGATCTAAAAGTTAAAGTTCTAAATTGGAGGAAGTCCAATTTTGATGGTTTTAAGCAAGAACTTTCAAAATCTGATTGGGAGCAGATGTTTGCAGGTAAAGGGATGGCTGGAAAATGGGAAGCCTTCAAAAATGTATATTCCTGTCAGGGTGAAAGGCAGGGCTGGTAGGTATAGGGAATGCTGTGATGACTAGAGAAATTGAGGGTTTGGTGAAGAAAAGGAAGTGAGCATATGTCAGGTAAAGACAGCAGAGATCAAGTGAATCTTTAGAAGAGTATAAAGGCAGAAGGAGTATACTTAAGAGGGAAATCAGGAGGGATAAAAAGGGGATAGTTTTGGCAAATTGTGTTAAGCAGAATCCAAAGGGATTTTCTAAATGTATTAAGGACAAAAGGGTAACTGGGAGGGAGAAAATAGGACCCCTCAAAAATTAGCAAGGCAGCCTATGTGTGGAATTGCAGGAGATGGGGAGAAACTAAATGAGTATTTTGCATCAATGTTTGCTGTGGTGAAGGATATGGAAGATATAGAACATGGGGAAATAGATGGTGACATCTTGAAAAATGTCCATATTGCAGAGAGTATGTGCTGGTTAACTTAAAATGCATGGAGTCGAATAAATCCCTGGGATCTGATCAGGTTTTCCCTGACAACGCTATGGGAAGCTATGGAAGTGATTGCTGAGCCCCTTGCTGAGATATTTGTATCAGTGATAGCCACAGGTGAGATGCTGGACGATTGGAAGTTTGGCCAACGTGGTGCCACTATTTAAGATAGGTGGTGGTAAGGAAAAGCCAAGGAATTATAGACTGGTGAATGTGATATTGGTGGTCAGCAGGTCATTGGAGGGAATCCATAGGGACAGGATCTACATATATTTGGAAAGACAAGGACTGATTAGGAATAGTCAGCATGGCTTTGTGATGGGAAATCGTGTCTCACTAACTTCACTGAGTTTTTTGAAGATGTAACAAAGAGAATTGATGAGGACAGAGTGGTGGACATAATCTATATAGACTTAAGTAGGGTGTTTGACAAGGTTCCTCATGGTAGACTAGTTACCAACATTAGATCATATGGAACGCAGGGAGAGTTAGTCATTTAAAAGGAAGCTAAGTCTCAATGTTTTCGTGCAATGGGTGGTTGCGGATATGGAATGATCTGCCAGAAGAAGTTGTGGACGCTGGTACAATTACAACATTTAAAAGACATCTGGATGTGTATATGAATAGGAAAGATTTAGAGGGATATGGGCCAAATGGTGACAAATAGGACTAGATTTATTTAGAATACATGGTCGGCATGGACACATTGGACCAAAGGATCTGTTTCTATGCTGTATATCTCAATGACTCTATGACTCTCCTCAGTGTTCCTATTCTTGAGGTATGATCTCTGTGGTCTTTCCTCTAGCATCTAACTTGGTGACACTCTAAATCTCCTTAAGTACCTTATTATTAAGAACAGCCTACTTCAAGCATGGCTGAAAATGTGTTGCTGGTTAAAGCACAGCAGGTTAGGCAGCATCCAAGGAATAGGAAATTCGACGTTTCGGGCATAAGCCCTTCATCAGGAATGAGGAGACTGTGCCAAGCACACTAAGGCTAAGATAAAAGGTAGGGAGGAGGGACTTGGGGGAGGGGCGATGGAGATGTGATAGGTGGAAGGAGGTCAAGGTGAGGGTGATAGGCTGGAGTGGGGTGGGGGCGGAGAGGTCAGGAAGAAGATTGCAGGTTAGGAGGGCGGTGCTGAGTTGAGGGAACCGACTGAGACAAGGTGGGGGGAGGGGAAATGAGGATGAACTCAGATTTCTCCAGTTTCTTCATTTCCCCTCCCCCCACCTTGTCTCAGTCGGTTCCCTCAACTCAGCACCGCCCTCCTAACCTGCAATCTTCTTCCTGACCTCTCCGCTCCCACCCCACTCCGGCCTATCACCCTCACCTTGACCTCCTTCCACCTATCACATCTCCATCGCCCCTCCCCCAAATCCCTCCTCCCTACCTTTTATCTTAGCCTGCTTGGCACACTCTCCTCATTCCTGATGAAGGACTTATGCCCGAAACGTCTAATTTCCTATTCCTTGGATGCTGCCTAACCTGCTGTGCTTTAACCAGCAACACATTTTCAGCGCTGATCTCCAGCATCTGCAGACCTCATTTTTTACCCTACTTCAAGCATGGGTCTCACTGAAATTCTGCTTAATGACACCAAATCAGAAATATCCCTGCCATTGATCCTAACTGCTTTACAGTCCTGACCCAATCTTCAATTGCCTGTTTCTACACAAAATCACCCAGAAAACTACAAAATCAAAATAAAATCGCCTTGCAGACTTTTCCCATGGTAAAATGGCATGTCTGAGATGGAGATTCAAACTTTACCTTCAAAAATAAACCTTACATTTGGTCCTGTTATGAATGACTTATGTATTTAAAGAGAACAACAGTAATCTTATCAGATCCATTGACTCCATTTCAAAATGAAGAGAGGACCACTTGTGATTGCTTGCTTTTACACCATTAACTTTAACTCCCCAGAGGGAACATGGAACATTCTTTGAACTGTAGTTAGCTTTAAGGATGTTCATCAGTTTCTCAGACTTAGATGTTTTCTCATTCACCTTGGCTTTAAAATTTCAATCATTAAAACTACAAATTATACTCCTTGTTAAGAAAAAATCACAAAATTAACTTTTCATAATAACAGAAAATCAGAAAATAAAACCAGAATTGTGAGGTTGCTTCAAACTAATTTCAATCATTTTTGATTTTGTAGATCATTGATTATAAGGAGGATTGATGGAGATACCCAATGCTGAAGTTTGGAGGTCATGTAGAAGAGGAATTAGGATAGAACTGAAATTTAAAAAAAGTCATGTGGAACAAAATCTCTATTTCTGGACTGTTAAGGGATATAGCGTGTTCATTAATTAACAGAAACAGACATGGATCATATCCCTTAAACATGATGCTCACGACTTGCCAATTTTCTGTAAGACTACTTCTCTCTAGTCAGTGGTTTGAACTTATTATCCTGTAAAAAGCTACTTTGCTGCTCACAGCACATTTTCCCAGGGACACTAAAACATATTTTATATTTAAATATAACCTGCCTTCTGTAAAGATTGTAGCACTTGCATAATATTTCTTTGATAAGTATAATGGTAACATAATTCATTTAGGCCTGTGGTCAGTCCATTAGTTTAATGTATGGTTTGATCTTCACTGTATGGTAAAGGCATTAACATTGATTATTAGCAATTCAGATCAGTGTGGAAAAAATTGTTCTTGCACTTGTATTAAAATTTTTAGGAAGTAACCTATTCTATCAGTGTAATATCAGTCTGTTATTATGGCAACTATTCTTTTCAAGACTGCAGGAAATTATAGAGTCATGAACATAGTCCAGTCAATCATGCAAACCAGCCTTTCATTCATTGATTCCATCTATATTTCCTGCTGCCTTGGGAAAAAGCAAACAACAAAGAGCCCTCCCGGGGGATCTAAGATGGCGGCGATCTGAGAAAATCACACTGCAGAGCTTCGCATCGGAGCAGGAACATAATGGTCCTTTAACCCACCCAACCCAGGTCATCAGGATTTCTTGAGGTGTTGGAAAGATTGTGGAGACCCAAGAAACATTTAAAAATTGACTTACCTGTATTTTCAGCTGTCCAGAAATGCCTAAAAAGGGAGGAGGAGCATCTGAGGCCGGGCCTACAGCTCAGCCTGCAGCAACATCGGAGCCAATTACTCTCTAGGACCTGGTGAACCAGCTCTCAAAATTGCGCGAGATGTTGGGGAAACAGATTGAAGAGAAGCTGGCTCTAGTCTCTCTCATGCTGCAGAAGCATGAGCAGTAGCTGGGAGACCTGGAGAAGAGGACGGATGAGGTGGAGCACAGGATCACAGTGGTGGAAGCTGATGCCAGTTCATTCAAGGAAGAGATCCAAGCCCTGAAGACACAGGTTTGTAATTTGCGTGACCAAGTGAGTGATCTTGAAAACAGGGGCAGGAGAAAAAACATTCAGATCACCAGTCTGCCTAAGGGTAAGGAAGGTGAACGGTCTGCGGAATTTGTTGAAAATTGGCTTCCGAAATTCCTTGACTTGGAGACTGGCATGAGAGGATTGAAGATAGAGAGGGCTCACTGGGTCACAGCACAGAGGTCGGGTCTGAGTCAACGCCCTCATCCTTTCCTGGTGCGGTTCCATCATAACCGGGATAAGGAGAGAGTCATGGAGGCTTCCAGACTCCAGGGGAAGGATCCAAGGGCCCTAATTTACGAGGAGTCTAATATCATGTTTTCTTCAGGACTTTTCAGCGGCAGTGATCCAGAAATGAAAGTCGTATGATGGTGTCAAGAGAAGATTGGGATTCGGTACTCCCTGAGGTATCCGGCAGTGCTTTGGATCATCTTAGATGGATCCATGCATCTCTTTGACACATTGGAGAAGGCAAGAGACTTTGTGGACAAACTAACCTAATTTAAACAATTGTAATATGTATAAATATTGTTGCTTGGGTATGCGTTTGTCATTCTGTAAAAGAAATGGAGGAAATCCAGTTGGAGCTTTGTTTTTCCCCTTTTTTCCCTCTATTGATAATAATTTGGTTCAAACTATGTCTGGCAGTGGTTAAGATATACATTTTAAATTTCTAAGTTAGGACATACCAAAGGATGGGTGGGGTGTTTATTCTCCTTTATTTTTTATCAAAGAATTTTTTTTATTCATATTGATATTCTATGGGGTGTTTATTCTTTTTAGCTTGTGCTTGCGATGCGGCTCTAGCTGGGAGAAATGAAGGTGGTTGAGATGGTTAGATGCCTATTTATGAGCAGTTCAGGATGGTAGTAGCCCCCTCCGGGCAGGGGGTGAGTTCCCCTACTCAGCGCTATTGGCGCTTTATATGTTGGTTTGTTTTCTGGTTTTTGTTGCTTTTTAGTTTGAATAATTTTGTATGTTTGTTAAATGTAATGTTTTTAGTTTATGTAATTTTTATATTTGGTGGACCATGCAACACTAAGGCTCAGCAATTTGTGGTTCGGGTTCCTCCTCTCTGGAATTTAAATGTAATTGCAGAAGATTATGGCTAATGATTTGATTAAACGGTGTACCTGGAATATCAAGGGAAGTCACTCACCAATTAAGAGGAAGAAGGTTCTCTTGAGTCTCAGAAAGGAGAAGGTGGATATTGCTTTGTTACAGGAGACACATTTGGATGACAAGGAGCATCTGAAATTACAGCAGAATGGCTTTGACTGAGTTTACTTTTCATCATTTAATACCAGAAGTAGGGGAGTAGCTATATTGGTTAGGAAAAATCTCTCATTTAAATTGTTGGAATGTTTTAAAGACATATATGGGAGGCTTGTAATTCTTAAAGTCTTGATAAATGGGGAAGAATATGGCATTTTAAATGTTTATTGTCCCCCAGCTCATCCTCTTAAATTCTTGGTAGATGCTATTTCTAAACTGATAAGTCTCAAGTCTCGGCACATCATTATTGGGGGAGATTTTAACTGCCTAATGGACCCAACAGTAGACAGGTTGCCTAAAGGTCCCTCAATACCCTCTGCACAAACTAAACAGTTATTGGGTCTGTGTGGGGAATTAGGACTTGTGGACGTCTGGAGGTGTCTCCACCCTACAGGTAGGGATTTCACGTTTTTTTCCAATCCGCACAGATGTCACATGAGGATTGATTTTTTTTCTGACCCCTGTGGTAACCCTGGATTTGGTGGCATCCTGTACGATTGGTAATATTGCCATCTCTGATCATGCTCCAGTGTACCTCATGGTTAAAATTAAGAATGTCATAGTGGATTCAAGGTACTGGCGAATGGACCCCTTTATTCTCATAGACAGTAAGTTTGTGGAGTATTTCTCTAGGGAATTTTGGGCATTCCTAGACATCAACATAGGCTCGGTTGATAGCTCATCTGTTCTCTGGGGAAACTGCCAAAGCTTATGCCAGAGGGTTAGTTATTTCATATTCCACCAGTAGGAAGCAGCAGAAGGGTGAGCAGCAATGTCTCCTTGAAGCACGGTTGAAGGCAGCCGAGAAGGCCTATTTTGACAGACCCTCGTTGGTCAAACTACAGAGATTACGGCACTGTGGTCTGCACTAAATTCCATGCTCACGCAGACGGCAAAGAAGGAGCTGGCTTTTGCAAAGCAAAGGTTATATGAGCATGGTGACAAGCCAGGCAAATACTTGGCATACCTTGCCAGAAAGAGAAGTACCCCACAAACCATTACAGCGCTTAGGGAAGGGTCTGCGAACCTAACATGTGATTCTAAAAAGATTAATGTGGCGTTCCAGAGATTCTACCCTAAGTTATATCAGTCTGAGAATTGTGAGGAGGGGCAGGCCAAAATGGAATCCTTTTTTTTAGAGATCTGAAGCTCCCGGGTGTGACTCCCGAACAACAGTCCTTTCTCAATGCCCCATTATCAGAGCAAGAAGTGCAGGAAGCTGTGAGGCAGCTTCAGAGTGGAAAGGCGCCCGGTCCTGATGGACTTCCCAGTGAATTCTATAAAGAATTCATAAGTTTACTGTCAGGCCTGATGCTGAATATGTTTAATGATTCATACAGTCATGTTTGTCTCCCACCATCTCTGAGAGAGGCCAATATTTCATTTATCCTTAAAAAAGGGAAGGATCTGGAAGACTGTGCTTCATATAGGCCCATCTCACTCTTAAATGTGGACTTTAAGATCCTCTCTAAGGCTCTTGCATTAAGGCTGGAGACTGTGTTACCCTCTATTATTAAAGAGGATCAAACGGGCTTCATAAAGGGTCGCAGATCCTCCAATAACGTTAGGAGGCTGCTTAATGTAATTCAAGCATGCCAACAGCAGTCAATGCAGGGATTGGTGATTTCTTTAGATGCAGAAAAGGCATTTGACTGAGTTGAGTGGCCGTAACTTTTCTATATTATAGACAAGTTTGGTCTGGGCAAAGTTTTCATAAGATGGGTAAAAGTTTTCTACAGTGTACCTCTCGGTGTGGTCATTATCAATGGGGTACAATCAAGCAATTTTAATATTTCTAGGGGCAGCCGGCAGGGGTGTCCCCTTTCACCATTACTTTTTACGTTGGTGATTGAACCATTGGCAGAGGCCATTCATGGGGATCTCAATATATCAGTTCCAGAAGTGGGGTCAAAATTACATAAGATCTCGCTGTATGCAGATGATGTTTTAATTTTCTTGACAAATCCAGCAGTCTCAGTGCCTCGCCTGATACAATGCATTCACGCATTTGGCGCTTTTTCAGGGTATAAGATTAATTTTGCTAAATCAGAGGATATGCCTTTGGGTAGTCTTACAAAGAGTTGGCTTTTGAGAATGACTATAGATTCCCATTTAGGTGGTCACAGGGGGGTTTTTGTGTATTTGGACATATTCATTACTCCAGTTCTGGATTCCCTGTTCAAAGCCAATTTTACTCAATTATTTGAAAAAATTAAACAAGATCTCCAAAGATGGGAGGCACTTCCAGTCTCATGGTTGGGTCGGATAGCGCTTATTAAAATGAATATTCTCCTTCGTTTTGTTATACCCTATACGGATGCTCCCCCTGATTTTCAATAAACAAATACTCAGGAGACTGAACAGTTGGTTCAACTCCTTTATCTGGCACCGTAAACGGCCCCTCATTAAATTAGCCAAACTGCAGTTGCCTCACAAATTGGAGGCAGTAGACCTTCTGGACATTAAAAATGACCAATTAAGCTCGCTTTTGACTTATGTAAGTGATTGGGTTTGTGGGGACTCTCTTTCAATATGGCTAGATATCGAAATCTCCCAGGCAAGGTGCCCCTTTACTAGTTTGCTGTTTTTGGACAAGGTGAGGACAGTTAAGGAATATTGCCATAACCCAATAGTCATCAATACTGTTAAAGCATGGAGGGCAATTCGGCAGAGGGAAGGTAATATTGGCAAAACATCTTTGTTTACACCTTTAGTGGGTATGCCGAGTTTTCAACCAGGTATGATAGATTCAGGATTTAAACGTTGGGCAGCTAGGGGTATATCTTGTATGGGTGATTTATTTGAGGCAGATGTAAATGATGTCGTTCGATCAGTTAGTATGGAAGTATGAGTTACCTAATAGAGACCTCTTTCGTTTTTTTCAAGTTAGGGATTTTATTCACACTTTTGACTGATCCCTACAAATCTGACATAGAAGGAGGGGTACTAAAGGCTAAGAGTACACTCTCTGTCAGTACTCCATATCACCAATTGGCGGTGCCACCTCAGATGAGTCTGATCGACTCTGTAAGATGTGGGAAAGAGAGCTGGGTGTTGAAGTTTCTTCAGAGGTATGGGAGGATATTTGGAAGAATGCAAGGAAGATATCAACTTGCAATAGGACCCATGCTTTACAGTTGAAGATTCTCCAAGGGTCCATTTAGACCCAGACCGTTTGTCAAAATTTAAACCGGGGTATCTTCAGCATGCCCCAAGTGCAAGGTCTGCACGGGTACTCTTACCCATTGTTTTTGGTCTTGTGACAGGCTTCAAACACATTGGAGCGCTGTAGTGGGTGCAATGGAGAGGATTTTAGGTGTAGGGGTGGAGAAGGACCCTATTTCGCTCGTTTTGGACTTACCCATTGTATTTCCTGCAGATTCGCAGAAGGCAAAACTTTTCAATATTCTTCCATTCTGTGCAAGGAAGAATATCTTGCTAGGTTGGATATCAGAAAACCCCCCAGGCCTAGTCGGGTTGGTGGAAGATTGTTATGGAGCATAGTTAAATAGCTAGTTTAGGTTTTCTTAAAATTTTATACTTCTCTATATAGGTTTATACATTCATATAGGAGGATGGGTTGGGGAATTTCTTTTTATTATTTGGGTTTAGTTTTGTACTATTTTTGTACTGTTTTGAATTACATTGTTTTGTATTTGTTGTAATATTTAAAAATCTATTTTTTCTTAATAAAAATATATTATATAAAAAAAGCCCTCCCACTCGGTTATACTCTCTTCCACCCTCTTCCATTGGGCAGAAGATATAAAAGTTTGAATACACAGACAAACAGATTCAAGCACAGCTTCTTCCCTGCTGTTATCAGACTTTTGAATGGATCTCTCAAATGTTAGTTCTAATCTCTCTCTCTGCACCTTCTCTGTGGCTGTGATGCTGTATTCTGCACTCTGTTCTTTAGTCTGATACACTGTGTATGGTGCAACCTGCCTGTATAGCATGCAAAACAACACTTTTCACTGTATCTTAATGCATGTGACAACAATAGGTCAAATTCAAATGCAAACTATCTTAGACAGGGCATTTTTGTCTCCTTGCAGTAGGAGTCAGGAATTGAGTCAGACAAGGTGCATGATTTTGCACAAACACATCAAATTGCCATCAAATTATCAAATTAGTGCATCCTTTGGTTATTACTCAGCAATTATTGCTAACCATGAGTTTTTCAGGACATTGGCATCCCAAAGAGCTATAGGCATTAGCTATCCTCTACAGAAAACTTCTTCATTTTCTTTATTTGTTTAGCAGCATTTTCCAGAGTTCAATGTTCCACCAGATGTAAGGTTTCAAGGCATAGAAATATCTTATAATTGATTTGTACTCAGAAAAAGAAACAAAATAAAGACATAACCTATTAATTGATTAATAGCTTATCCTCACAACTGCCTATTTTGCCCCTTACTTTTATTTTTTGAATGCTGATTGAGTGGAGATTAGACCATAAGACATATGTGCAGAAACAGCCATTCAGCCCATTGAAGTTGTTCAGCTATTCAATGAGACCATGGATGATCTGATAATCCTCAGCTCCAAATTTCTTGCCTTTTCCCTATAACCTTTGATTCATTTGATGATTAAAAATGTGTCTGTCTTGGTCTTAAATATACTTAATGTTCCAGCCTCAGTAGTAAAGCATTCCACAGATTCAGTACCCTCTGAGGGAAGAAATTCCTCCTCAACTTGTCTTAAGTGTGTGAACCCTTATTTTAAGATTATGTCCTCTAGTTCTAGACCAACCTACAATAGGAAATAACCTCTCTGCATTTACCCTGTGAAGTCCCCTAAGAATCTTACATGTGTCAAAAAGGTTGCCTCATGCACTTCTACATTCCAATGAAATCAGGTCCAGCCTACTCAACCTCACCTCTTAATAGAGGACCTTCATATCCAGCATCAGCCTAGTGCACCTTGTCTGGACTGCCTTTAATACCAGCATATCTTTCCTTCAATAAGGATCCCAAAACTCTACATAGTAATCTAGCTGTGATATGACCAGTGCTTTATTCAGTTTGTGTGTGTGTGTATATATATATACACCTTTATTTATATTCCTTTCCCTTTGAAATAAAGATCAACATTCCATTTGCTTTCTCAAGTATCCAATGAATGTGGATACTAGCTTTTGTGATTTATTCACAAGGACTTCTAAATCCCTCTGTCCTGTAACTGTCTGCAGTTTTTCCCCATTTAAATAATATTTACCTTCTCTATTCTTCCTGGCAAAATGCATAACCTCATTTTTTGCCATAATGTTTTCCAAGTTATTTGCTCACTTGCTTAACTTGCCTAGATTCCTCTGCAGACTCCTTATGTCATCCCCTTCATTAACCTTTTCACCCTTTTTTGTATCATTCACAAACTTGGCCATAGCACATTCACTTCCTTCATCTTAGTCATGAATATGTTTTATAAATATGGTCCCAGCATTGATCCCTGTAACACTCCACTAGTTACAGGCTGCTAACATGAAATCCTGTCCCTATCTCAATTCTCTGTCTTCTATAGGGGTGAGGCATGTGACAACGCAAAACTAAATAGATTAGCTGTATGTAATGGCTGAGATAGTAAACTAGCTGTTACCTTTTTTGGTAAAATAGCAGTAAAGACAAGCCAGGGAACTGTAGACTGGTGAGCCTGACCTCAGTGGTGGGCAAGTTGTTGGAGGGAATCCTGAGGGACAGGATGTACATGTATTTGGAAAGACAAGGACTGATTAGGGATAGTCAACATGGCTTTGTGCGTGGGAAATCATGTCTCACAAACTTTGAGAGTTTTCTGAAGAAGTAAAAAAAGAAGATTGATGAGGGTAGAGCAGTAGATGTGATCTATATGGACTTCAGTAAAGTGTTCGACAAGGTTCCCCATGGGAGACTGATAAGCAAGGTTAGAACTCATGGAATACAGGAAGAACTAGTTGTTTGGATACAGAACTGGCTCAAAGGTAGAAGACAGAGGATGGTGGTGGAGGGTTGTTTTTCAGACTGGAGGCCTGTGACCAGTGGAGTGCCACAAGGCTCGGTGCTGGGTCCTCTACTTTTTGTCATTTATATAAACGATTTGGATATGAGCATAAGATGTACAGTTAGTAAGTTTGCAGATGACACCAAAATTGGAGGTGTGGTGGACAGCAAAGAGGGTTACCTCAGATTACAACAGGATCTGGACCAGATGGGCTGAGAAGTGGCAGAAGGAGTTTAATGCAGATAAATGCGAGGTGCTGCATTTTGGGAAAGCAAATCTTTGCAGGACTTATACACTTAATGGTAAGGTCCTAGGGAGTGTTGCTGAACAAAGAGACCTTGGAGTGAAGGTTCATAGCTCCTTGAAAGTGGAGTCACAGGTAGATAGGACAGTGAAGAAGGCGTTTGGTATGCTTTCCTTTATTGATCAGAGTATTGAGTACAGGAGTTGGGAGGTCATGTTGGAGCTGTACAGGACATTGGTTAGACTACTGTTGGAATATTGCGTGCAATTCTGGTCTCCTTCCTATCGGAAAAATGTTGTGAAACTTGAAAGGGTTCAGAAAAGATTTACAAGGATGTTGCCAGGGTTGGAGGATCTGAGCTACAGGGAGAGGCTGAACAGGCTGGGGCAGTTTTCCCTGGAGCGTCGGAGGCTCTCCATTCTCTCGCCCTCCCCAGTCTCTCGCAATCCCCTCTCTCGCCTTCCACTCTCCGTCGCCCTCCCCTCTCTCGCCTGCGCCTCTCTTCCTCTCCAGTCTCTCACCATCCCCTCTCTCGCTCTCCCATTTTTACTCTCTCTTCCCCCCGCCCTCTACAAGGTAAACCTTATAGAAGTTGACAAAATTATGAGGGGCATGGAGTTGGGGTCGGGGAATCCAGAAGTAGAGGGCATAGGTTTAGGGTGAGAGGGGAAAGATATAAAAGAGACCTAATGGACAACTTTTTCACGCAGAGGGTGGTACGTGTCTGGAATGAGCTGCCAGAGGATGTGGTGGAGGCTGGTACAATTGCAACATTTAAGAGGCATCTGGATGGGTATATGAATAGGAAGGGTTTGGACGGATATGGGCCGGGTGCTGGCAGGTGGGACTAGATTGGGTTGGGATATCTGGTCAGCATAGACGGGTTGGACTAAGGGTCTGTTTCCATGCTGTACATCTCTATGACTCTATGACTGAGAAAATTGTAATATATTGATTTTTTGATAATCCGAAAAGCTGAATGTCTATTGTACCATCAAAAATTTAGTTACTGTGTAGTATTTGTAATTTTTTGAATGACTACCAATCTAGAGTTTATAAGTAAAATGAAATCTGATTTGCTAAACACTGCAGATACTTTATATTTATGAGTGATAAATTACATGAGCAGCACACAGGTATTACAGACAACGCGAATGAGTTCATGGCTGAGATTGTAACATGTCACTGAGTTCATCACTTCTTGTACTGATCAAGGGTATAGTAATAAAATGATTCAGACAAGGTTATTGAAAGGCTTTATATCTTCTTTCAGAGCTAAACCCGCAACGTGTACAAAAATCAATAAGGAGGATATCATTTGTGAATATGTATTTTTTTTGGCTCTGTTGTTTATATCTAATGGTGCAACTGCAAGGCGTATCATAACTGCAAGCTTCAGACCTTGAGCTAATTCTTTTCCTGCTCAAGCTGCAAATCAAGTTGTTTGTAAGGCAGTTAATTAATGGCTGTCAGTGCAATTCAGCAAGGAACCCAGCAATAAGTCTGCTAGAAGACTGTTTACAATTGTGATGAAATGCAGTCATAACCAGTGTAACAGTGTAGAGTATCTATAATTGTTTGGATATTAGGGAAGACAGTCAGGGCTTTGAGAGGAATAAACTATTTCATTGGTGAATCCAGGATATGGGACATATTCTAAAACTTAGAATTCAGGAATTACATTAAAAAAAGACTTCTACACATAAGGCATTGTACAAATTTGTAATTTCCTGCTACAAATGATGATTGTCTGAACTTGAATTTTCTTTAGCTGTAAATATTAAGAGGCATGGGGCAAGGCAGGTGCTGGAGTTAAATTTGATTTAGATCTTAGATCAGCCATGATGTAATCGAATGACACAATGAGTGAGGGGCTAAATGGTCTACTCTTGTACCTGTGTTTCCTAACATTCTGTGACAAACAAGTGCAATTATGACTCCTGTCAAAATAGGATATTAAATGTTACCAATTCTATAGCAACTGTACTTGTTCATGATGTGCTGACTCACTAGTAGCAGAAGCTGAGACCTGCTGGAACATATGGTAATAATCTGCTTTGGGCACTAATGTAAATGTTACAATGGTGAATCAGCCAACAATTCTGTATTTTGATTCTTCTTTCAACTGATTCCAACAGAAAATCATTTAGAATGCAACAAGCTGTTTGTTCATCATCACTGGTTTAATCCTACCACTGAGTGATTAATATTGTATTGTATTAATGTATATTGTATTGAAGCTAGTAGAAAGATCAAACAGATGTGGAGAAAATTTAATATTGAGAAAAAAACAAGGAAATGATTACCATGCAGTTGGGACTTAGCTTTATACAGGACAATTTTTTTCTTGTTTAGACTATGGGGTTAATTTGGTACTTCCCAAAATACACTATGTTGCCATTCTAATAACATTCAATTATAGAAACGTAGATCGCTGTTCTTTCCACAATGGAGAGCACCTCCAATACTGAAAATGCTGGAAGATGCTGGGAAATTCAAGCCCTGCTCCTGAATCTGATATTTCTCTTGTTCATGGGGGCAGGATTGGGGGGCAAGGTGTAGTTTGTGTGTACATGGTTCCTGGCCTCTTAGCTGCCTCCACTTAAATGGATTTTTGGAGCCCCGATGCCTAGAACCCAGCATGTGGTGATTAGATCAGGTTAGTAGGTGTCTTCTCAGGGCATTCCTTTAGAGTACTGAAGTTTACCTGTGAATATGGTGCCAGGATACCTTAGGGGTGGAGTTCAGGGGTCATTTGGGGGGTTATGGGAAGCAAGTATCCTTTGGAGGTAGGTGGGGTTCAGAGATCTTTTTGGGTGGGAGGTGCAGGTGTTCAGGTGCTCTTTAGAGCTGTTAGCTATGAGAAATATTCTGTGTAAAAGATGAGTAACGCCTTCAGGACTGTTAAACTTGGTAAGGTCTGTCAGAAAGGGTCAACAAAAGTCAAAATATGTGTCTATGAATGAGAGCCCTTTTCCCAATAGAGTGTAGTCTGCAATAAAGAAATTTAAGTAATTAGAACTACAGGCTGAATCCTATTTTTTGGGCTAAGTCTGGGTTGTGTTGAGATCTTTGGTGGGTTTTCTTGCCCTATCTTGCTAAACTCACCTCATATATTACCTACCACATCCATGTCTCTCATGTTGAATTTTCATCATGTCTTATCGCATTCACCATTCCTCGAACAGCTCACCATTGAGTGGATATCTGGATACTGCAGCTATGCCATCTGTAAAACATCACTGAGGACCTAGATTAGCATGGGCATTCCAAAGTTCCCTACACATTGACAGACAGATCTGAAGATGTTGGAGAAGGAGAAGATGGCACCATGTTTCTCTGCCAGGGACCTGGAGGTCCTGTTGAATGGGATGGAACAGAAGAGATGTGTCCTTTTCCTGGATGACTACTAGAGGTAGTTACAGCCTCAGACAGTGCTAGCCTGGTCTAAGATCATAACCAAGATTAGTGCCATCTTCAGGATGTGAAGGAGCAACCATCAGTTCAAACAAAAAGAGTCAATGACCTAATATGCTGCATCAGAGTAAGTGCTACACTCTACTCTCTGCTACCTCACACTCAATCCATCAATGTCACTGCACAAATTTCCCACTAAAGCTCATACCCAACCTTTCTCACTGATGCCTCACCTGCTCCTCCCCCTCAGCCTTCCATCTTGTATACCCCCACTTTCACACCCATCCCCACCCCACCACCCTCTAAACACCCTCCTCAGTCTCTGAAAGCTCTGCAGGATCTTTCCACCACATTTACCAGGACTAGAAGCCATGTCATCCACTGTCATCTCACCCATTCCCCATGTGAGGTGACAACCTCTACTGGGCAGAGTGGTGGGGAGGGGGGTGCTGACCAACATTCATGTCCTCACTCCCTACGAGGACAGAATTCTGCCCCCGGCAGGAAAACACAGGGACTGCTCCTGCATGGATGCAGAAATGTTCATGACCTGTCAAATGAGTAAGTGCGACTTTGCATGTTGGTGAGACTCTTCCACTAACTCTGCTGTCACTCTCAGTCAAAGAGCACCACTGGACATAAAGACTTCTCACTCTCTCTTTTGTCCTGCAGGTTCCACAAGCCTCCTGGCAATGGCTGCAGAGATGTGAATCACCTCCGAGGGTGAGAGGACTGAGGTTTCAGATGAAGCTTCGGCAAGGCTGCCTCCTGCACCACCATCAGCCCAGATACTTCCACATTGGTGGAAGTCAGAGAGAGAGCATGGTGGGGCACGTCACAGTGAGAGCTCTGCAGCTGGCTGGGGAAGAAATGGCCTAGCTCGCTACTCATGGAGGACTGTCAAAGACCAGCCACCAGCTTAGCCCAGGCAGGAGACATCCTTGTGGTATCATCTAAATGCGTAGGAAGGAACAACTGCAGCACATAGCCATCTGGGACTCAAAAAGACCTCATTGCCCAGCATCTGTGACAGTGCAGTTAATAAGGTTAATATCTGTCTACCTCCATCCGACAGACTGGGGGCTGCCACAAAGAGCCAGGTCTGGCACCCACAGGGTCCTTCAGATTAGGTTCCCTAAAGTGTGTGAACAGGCCCTTCGTCTCAACTAGTCCACACCGATCCTCCGAA
Organism: Hemiscyllium ocellatum; assembly: GCF_020745735.1. Taxonomy (NCBI): domain Eukaryota; kingdom Metazoa; phylum Chordata; class Chondrichthyes; order Orectolobiformes; family Hemiscylliidae; genus Hemiscyllium; species Hemiscyllium ocellatum. Next base: position 91,759,080 of record NC_083406.1, read on the forward strand.
GAGTAACCCACCCATCCCCCTACACCCTACTAATGCACACACATACAACTGCATCACATTACTCCAGTCATGGTCCTCAAGATTGAAGGTATGATGGCATAACGTTGGGGTACCTTTGCCCCATCCTCACAAGGAGACTGAGTGATGCCAGGAGACCCTCATCCAGAGATGGAACTATACTCAGGCCTCTTGGCAGTTTTTGTTCAGGACACTGCAAAGGTGACTAGGCCCTCCAGCTCCAACTTGTCTATCCTCCTTTTGTCCTTGGGAATCCAGCAAGAAGATCCTCAGCATGTCTGGGCCATCTAGATTCAAGTGCTCCATCGGTCCATCAAACTGCCAGGTGAATGGACGACATTTCCAAGCAGTTTTCCTCCAACCCAGCTACAGATCCATGGACTTCACTGAGACATAATGGGAAGGAGAGAACGAAGACAAATTTGGTGGCATGAGTGAAGAAGGTTTTTCTGCAAAGCATAGCTTCTTAATAAGTGTTCAAACGTTTGTAAGTCTTTCAGTGAAGGTGCTGGAAACATTCTCACACCAACCTGCAGTAGATCATAGCCACAGGTGCATTTAATGGATGGAGATCTGTACTGACTGGCTACTGCACCATCTACATGCAAGGGTCCTGGTGACACTTTTTTTCCATCCTTATTCAATGTCACAAATGCTTGGCTCCCTCTGTAAACAAAGGTGAAGCTGTTAAAGAGTTTTCCAGCAGTGGCTGTGCCAAGGCGGTGAAAAACACAGAGAGGGTCAATGCTATAGGATGGCAACCCATGTGCTCTACTTTCATGGGCCTGTGACCAATGGTGTTCCCCTTTAAATCCTTTGAATGGTGTCTACTGCAGTTCCCTCCCTCACTGGTACAGTCACTTATCTCCACCCACTCCAAGTGTGTTCTGAGCCAAATATCAACATCCCTTTCTTAATGGCCATCTTAACCTCACAGGATTCACATATCCCACCAATGTCGATAAGTGTCAACACCTGCCTACCCTTCCCGTCCAGTTCGTGGTGTGTAGTATACAAGGTGACAGTGCCATTTGTGGTCACACATTGCCCTTCTCTTGAAACATTGTGTCCCTGACTGTGGAGGACCTCTCCTCTCTCATTATGCCCTTTCAGCAATGCTTTACAGTAGCTCCCCCCCCCTTTCAAATCCTTCTGCTTAACCTTAACAAATGTACTGTGTCATTCCCCATAGCTAGCAGTCCCTAGGCCTAATGAGTAAACTACTGAGACTCTGTGCACTCTCACCCCTCCCATTCTCCCCTTCCTCTTTCCCATTAGCTTCTGCAGACTGATCTGATGGACTGACTGTGGCCCACCACCTTGATTGGACAGTCCCACGGGCCTAGACCACTGACTGGTGCCTATAAATCACACATTAGCTCTAACTCCTGCCAGGTACTTGCTCTGGTTTCCTTGTCAAATTTTCACAATGGTTGTTTGGCAAGTTTGTTAAGACGGGATTCTTAATATTAATGAGATGAGTTATGACACTAACAAGGTGTGTAAAAGCAATAATCACTGTCGTTTGGCATATTACCCCTGCCTAGTGAAATGTTCCCACGCTGCTTATAAAAGGCATTAACGGTGGTAGGAGATGATCTTGATGTCAAGCTGGGCCTTGCCACAATTGTCACTCAATTTCGTCAGACATTTCTCCATAGCCCATGATGCTCAGACCCTTATAGGATTCTGCGGAGGGTCAGGATGGACTCAATGGGCCAAATGGGATCTATCTATCTATGTGTAGGGATTCTATGATGAAAATGCTACCGAAAGGGCACGAAGAGATAATACTAATAATTAGCACTTTGTTGGACAATTGTTAAATATAATAAAGTCATTGTAAATAAATATCACATTAAAAAGTAAAACTGTAAAATCTGAGTCATATAATAATTATCAGTTCATTCAGAATGACATTTTCAGATCATTCTCCTAATATCACGATATTACTTCCTATTTCTTTGTTCTCAGTAAAAGAATTTTTGTGACTTGGAAAGTAACAACTTGCATTAATGCAGTGACTCTTACGTGTCAGTATATCCTAAACCGAACGTATTGTTGAAAACGTAGGTTTTGGGGTGGTTTTATACGGGAGTAAATGTACCATGACAGAAGGACCTGGGGAATTTGGGAGAAAGATGTTTAAAAGCGGATAGAATAATAGGAAGGGAAGTACTGGAGTCGAATAGTGTGGTGCTGGAAAAGCACAACTGGTCAGGCAGCATCCGAGGAATAGGAGAATCGATATTTTGGGCATAAGCCCTACATAAGGAATTATTCCCGAAATGTTGATTCTTTTGCTCCTTGGATGCTGCCTGACTGGCTGTGCTTTTCCAGCATCACACTCTTCGACTGTGATGTCCAGCATCTGCAGTGTTCATTTTCTCCCAGGGAAACACTGGAGATGAGGTTCTTGGAGGATTCAGATGGCAGCCTGGAGAAAGTTGCAGCAATGAAATTGACTCCATATTAGGCAGAACTGTGTTAGCTGTGGTGCTAAAGACAGATGAACTGCATCAGTTCTGTGTGATTGGAAGGCTCAGGAAAGTGCTAGAGCAGTTGAATAGTTCTGTGCAGCTCGACCTCCCAGAAGACCTCAGGAGAGAGACAAGCAAACTCCATGTAGCAAATGACTGGTAAGCTGTAGTGCTGAGAAGGCAACTGAACTGCGCAGAGGTTACATACTCAAGGACTCAATAAGAAGTCAAAAATAGTTGAATGCTTCTGTGCTCAGGCAGTTCTAACTGAGACGTGAACAGACAGATGTTGGGGTCAGGGCTCCAGAACAGATCTTGTTTGTGTCAAGGCTCAGAAGAAGCTGTGTGCCATTAATAGTTAAATGCACTAGGAGTTGGGGGGGATGGGGGTGCGATTTGTTTGGGCAGGGTGTGGGATGTTGTGGTGGTGTTGAAAGCCTACAAGCACTAGTTACTTCATGAAGCTGAACCAAATTAGACCTCAAGAAAAACCAGGGCAGCACTGGTGTGGTTAAGTTTGCTGTTTGTGAAAAGTTGGAATTATGCCTGTGAGTACGTGCTGGAGTAGATTCCGAGTGAATGTAGTCTCAGGAACGGAGGAGCAGAACATGAACAGTCATTGGGGCATTCCATGACAGAGTGGCTCTTGAAGGAGTTTTGAGGCTAGGTAGTTAAGTGAAGCATTGTAATCCCACGTGATGTTTTACTGTCGAGAAATCTGAATTTAATTGCATTTGCTATTTGATGTGTTCTGTGGGATGTTCAACCATTGCTTGTCTATTCTCTATACTGGCCCATGTTACATTTAGAATATTAGAATATAAATCACATCTATTTTTGTACAATCTAATTTGTTATCAATAACATTAACATGTTTGTTTTGGTAAAACATTAGTTGATTAAAGAAAGCTGGTTGATTTGTTCCTGATATGAATTTGACACAATTTGAGATCCAACTAATTCACCAGCCTGGTTAAAGATGAAATATATTATGTCTAGTGGTGGAGTGAAACTAGAAAGGAATTATTGGTGCATACTTCAACATTGGTTGTAGGAAGACGAGGTTAAGGATTTTAAAATCCACTGTGACAATTAAGAAATGGGGTGATGATGAAGGTTTACTAAGACTGTAGATTTAGGAAGTAAGATGAAATGTGTCTGGGAGAGAAGAGGGTGAGTTGAGATCACATAGGGTGAAGCTCAGGAACTGAGCTATACAGATCATTGGAAGGGCTCAGCTGGGGGAATTTATTGACAAGGAGAAAGTGAGGACTGCAGATGCTGGAGTATCAGAGTCGAGAATGTGGTACTAGAAAAACGCAGCAGGTCAGGCAGCATCTGAGGAGCAGGAGAATTGATGTTTCAGGTATAAGCCCAAACAGTCAGTCTCTGTGCTTCAAGCAATAGGGAACAGACAAATGTAATACAAGATCAGGCAGGATAGGTTGGAAAACTGAGATGACAAGTGGTAAATACAATCAATGTGAACTGATATAAAATAATGAGATTGGGAAAAAGAAAATTGTAAATAAATAAATAACTTTAATGGCTATAGGCCAGGGTATACAACAGAAGAGGTAGATCTAGGGCTATACCTATAATGTGCAGGAGAATCGACGTTTCGGGCATGAACCCTTCTTTAGGAATGAGGAAAGTGTGCCAAGCAGGCTAAGATAAAAGGTAGGGAGGAGGGACTTGGGGGAGGGGCGTTGGAAATGCGATAGGTGGAAGGAGGTTAAGGTGAGGGTGATAAGGTGAGGGTAATAGGCTGGAGTAGGGGTGGGGGCGGAGAGCAGGAAGAAGATTGCAGGTTAGGAAGGTGGTGCTGAGTTCAAGGGTTGGGACTGAGACAAGGTGGGGGGAGGGGAAGTGAGGAAACTGGAGAAATCTGAGTTCATCCCTTGTGGTTGGAGGGTTCCTAGGTGGAAGATGAGGTGCTCTTCCTCCAGCCGTCATGTTGCTATGGTCTGGCGATGGAGGAGTCCAAGGACCTGTATGTCCTTGGTGGAGTGTGAGGGGGAGTTGAAATGTTGAGCCACAGGGTTGTTGGGTTGGTTGGTCCAGGTGTCCCAGAGGTGTTCTCTGAAACGTTCCGCAAGTAGGCGGCCTGTCTCCCCAATATAGAGGAGGCCACATCGGGTGCAGCGGATGCAGTAAATAATGTGTGTAGAGGTGAATTTGTGGCAGATATGGAAGGATCCCTTAGGGCCTTGGAGGAAAGTGAGGGGGGAGGTGTGGGCGCAAGTTTTGCATTTATAGCAAAAATTTACAGTGTGATGTAACTGAAATTGCACATTGAAAAATTGATTGTCTGTTAAACTTGATATCTGTGCCGATATGTGCGATCTTCTTGGAGATCCTCTCCACTTTAAGCCGACGGTTCGTGGTGTCGACAGTAGTTATGATTTGGAGCTGCCGGTGTTGGACTGGGGCTTAAAGTGGAGAGGATCTCCAAGAAGATCGCACATATCGGCACAGATATCAAGTTTAACAGACAATCAATTTTTCAATGTATAATTTCAGTTACATCACACTGTAAATTTTTGCTATAAATTCTGTGTTAGGATTGAGCCCTCCCCTATCAGCTGATGAAGGAGCGTCGCTCCGAAAGCTAGTGTGCTTCCAATTAAACCTGTTGTTCTATAACCTGGTGTTATGTGACTTTTAACTTGGTAAGATTCTTGGTAGTACAGATGAGCAGAAAGATCTCAGTGTCCAGGTACACAGATCCTTGAAAGTTGCCACCCAGGTTGACAGGTTGAAGGCATACAGTGTTTTAGCTTTTATTAATAGAGGGATCGAGTTCCGGAACCATGAGGTTATGCTTCAGCTGTACAAAGCTCTGGTACGGCCACACTTGAGTATTGTGTACAGTTCTGGTCACCACATTATAAGAAGGATGTGGAAGCTTTGGAAAGGGTGCAGAGGAGATTTACTAGGATGTTGCCTGGTATGGAGGAAAGGTCTCACAAGGAAAGGCTGAGGGACTTGAGGCTGTTTTCGTTGGAGAAAAGAAGGTTGAGAGGTGACTTAATAGAGACATATAAGATAATCAGAGGGCTAAATAGGGTGGGCAGGGAGAGCTTTTTTCCAAGTATGGTGATGGTGAGCATGAGGGGGTATAGCTTTAAATTGAGGGGTAATAGATATAGGACAGATGCCAGAGGTAGTTTCTTTACTCAGAGAGTAGCTGAAAATGTGTTGCTGGAAAAGTGCAGCAGGTCAGGCAGCATCCAAGGAGCATGAGTGCCTCATCTTCTGCCTAGGAACCCTCCAACCACAAGGGATGAACTCAGATTTCTCCAGTTTCCTCATTTCCCCTCCCCCCCACCTTGTCTCAGTCAAATCCCTCGAACTCAGCACCGCCTTCCTAACCTGCAGTCTTCTTCCTGACCTCTCCGCCCACCCCCACTCCGGCCTATCACCCTCACCTTGACCTCCTTCCACCTATCACATTTCCAACGCCCCTCCCCCAAGTCCCTCCTCCCTACCTTTTATTTTAGCCTGCTGGACACACTTTCCTCATTCCTGAAGAAGGGCTCATGACCGAAATGTCAACTCTCCTGCTCCTTGGATGCTGCCTGACCTGCTGCGCTTTTCCAGCAACACATTTTCAGCTCTGATCTCCAGCATCTGCAGCCCTCACTTTCTCCTGACTCAGAGAGTAGTAAGGGTATGGAATGCTTTGCCTGCAACGGTAGTAGATTCGCCAACTTTAAATGCATTTAAGTCGTCATTGGACAAGCATATGGACATACATGGAATAGTGTAGGTTAGATGGGCTTCAGATTGGTATGACAGGTCAGCGCAACATTGAGGGCCGAATGGCCTGTACTGCGCTTTAATGTTCAATGTTCAATGTTCTAGATGAATTGAACCTTGATAATGTAGAAGAGAATAGGATTTGTGACACAAACTTAGAAGAGGAGAAGAGCAGAAAAATTTTGATTTAATTAATTTGCACAAAAGAAGTTGAACAATATTGAACAAATTATTCAGCTTCAGCATATTTTTGATGTGTTTCTTGGAGGGTTCCTCTCTGTGAGCCCTCCTGAAGAAGGGCTCATGCCCGAAACGTCGACTCTCCTGCTCCTTGGATGCTGCCTGACTTGCTGCGCTTTTCCAGCAACACATTTTCAGCATACGGTTTTTATACGACTTTCCTGAACTCACTTCATTAACTCTGTACCATGCCTCATCCTATTCTCCCACTCTCTGTAAGTGGACCTACTCGCCTCTGTTGGGACACCCTGGAATTCACAGCACAAGTGTCATATTTAAAAGTCCCCTTGTGTACCCATTACACACTGTCAGTCCAGAGTTGCCTGACTTGGTTTTGCCCAGGCATGGCAGACAAGGGAAAGCTGGTGCCCTCACTTGCTGATGAGAACCTGGAGGTCCTGGTAGGCAGAATGATGCAGAGCAAGCTTGTCTTGGTCCATCAAGACTGGCAGGGGAGGTCACAATACCACACCCTGCTAGTCTGGCCCTTAGTTGTCACCTGAGTTAGTGCAACCTTGGCAATCTGGAGAAACAGCCAGCAGTGTAGGAAAAAGGTCAATAACATTCTCTATTCCAGCAGTGTAAGTGGCACCCTCTTCTCTTGACGAGCCTCACACTCATTTGATCCTGGCTATCCCACCAAGGGTCCTGGTCTATCAGTCTCTCTATTGCATGAAACATTTTCCCTTGCTCTCTCTTACCCATTCCAAAGCCCTACACTACTAACTCTGCATGGCTTTTGCCTACTCACTCACTCACCTTTCCTTTAACTACACTGGCACTAACAGCTAAGCCATCCAGATACTCATTGCATTCCATGCTTCTCCTTCTCTTTTTGCAGGAGAAAACAGGCCATTAATAGAGAAAGGGAGCCAGATAGGTCATGGGCATTTGGCTCCTCACACTATTGTGGAGTCACTGGTTTGTGAGGACTGGGATCACTTGTAGATCTCCATGTTCTAGTAACCAAGTAAGGAACATTGTCCATTGCTCTGCTGCTGTTCCATTATCCTACAGGCAACAGCAGATTCTGCATGGTCTCAGTAGCCAAGAGATTTGTGTCCTCAATCTCAGCCTCTGATGTCTGCTTGCCATCACAGTATTTATGTAGATGGTCCAATCAAGTTTTTGGTCAATGTTAAACCTCAGGATTTTGAAGGTGGAGATTCAATTACAGTAATGCAATTGGGGAGGTTATTAGATTCTTTAGAATTGATGATGGTCATTAACTGATTCTGGGGTAAAATTGAAGGTTACTTGCCATCTACCTCAATCCTGAATTTTGTCCTGACAACTTATACTTTTAACTATAGAAAATAACATTCTTCTTTTATATTTATCATCCACTGCACTCTGCATAGAATAACAATCCTTTAAGCAAACTGTTGAGTTCCCTTTCCCATTTCGTTTGATGAGGCTGTTGTGCCCCATTGTTCCTTTCCAAGCCTCACAAAATTAGAAAGCCCTGGTGAGCTAGCATTTAAATTAATCAGATTCAATTTTCTTCCAGATATGTTTCAGACAGGAGTGCCCTTCATAAGGGGAACTCCATCCCTAAAGCCATTGTGGGCCCACCTACAGTACATAGAAGGCAGCTCACCATCACTTTTTCAAAGGCAACTAGGAACATGCAATAAATGCTGGCCAGTCTGCAACACACACTTCCCACAGGTGAATAGAGAAAACATCTGCTTGTAACATGATGTTGGGCTTCGTTTTCAACATATTTTCTTGCAATATTATGATTCTTCCCATGTCCCATCCTTTTGCCATACAGCAAATAATATGTAATCCCATATGCCCAGAGCACAGGACCAGGTTTTTGTGTTGCTCGCTCAGTAACATCCCAATAATGCTACCACTACCAATATTTGCTCTCTTTCATGAACCTGTGCAATGATATCCATTGACGAACAGCTGAGAAGTAGAGGAGGGAACATGTGACTCAGTGCTGGTGTTTCACTGATTTAAAGAACATCCAGGGTAGAAATAGTATACAAGTAAATTAACACTAGAACTCTATGAACATATGTCTCTTTCAGATTGTTAATATAAATGATAGGTGATTTCTCAGAAAAGTAGAGTTATACAGGATAGTGCTTCTAATATCAAAATCTTTCATTCTTAGTACTTGGTTTAGTTATAGTTCTTTTAGTAACTCATGCAGTAATGGTCACAGTGGAATGGGTAAGATTTCCTTCCTGTGTAAATGTATCTATAAAACTGAATATTACATCCCCAACAGAGAGCGAGATTACAGAAGAAGGATTGTATTGTTATAACTACAGATGCAATTGGACAATAGTGTGTCATTTAGTTGTACTAGTTCCCCTCAAAGCAAAAAAGATGCGATTTATGCTAGCTAATACATGTAAGGATATAAATGTGGAAAGAACAGAGAATCCAGAAGGAATGAATAATACCCCTTATTGATAGAGGATTATCACTATGACATCTCATCCAGCTAACATAATTTTCCTGAAGAAAGACAAAGCAACCAAATCATCTCCACCAGCTCATAAGGACAGGCTATTGCAAGATCCAGTAATATTGTTAAGTATGAATACAGTGCTTGAATCTATTCAATAGACCTGTACTTAATGTTGTTAACAGCATGAAATATTGAAGAGGTCCAATTCTAATTGAATCATTCTAATTTATTTCCATCTCAGGCTCTGATCACTACTAATTTATAACAGTAAACAGTTAACGCTGAATTGCTAGGATATAACTGAACTGGTGTTGTAATCATTTTTGCTTATTTTGTCATTAATCATTATGAGCAGATTGTTAGTTTCTTTTCTGTTCCTTTCCACGCTGAGCAAATTGTGATTTAACTTTCACTATTCTTTTAAAAACAGCTGAGGCATACTTGCCCCACACCCATGTTTCCCAATTGGTGTAGTCTAATCACAGCATTTACACTGTTGTAAATTTAAGCATGAGGGAATACTTCACAGTACTGGCACACTTGCAAACATACACCAAGATTGAATTGGAAAAGGTTAAGAGATTATTCAATGAGCAACAACATGAACATAAACCAATTGAGGAATACCTTAGTTTAACAATGTTTTGCCTTTTATGATGGAGTCCAAAAAGTCCGGAGTTCCTTTGTGGGGACAGTTGACTGGCTAGCCAACAGGAAAGCAACAGCAGTCAGTTTCTTTAAATATCTCTTCAGAAGTCTTCTGAGGAAAATTTGATGAATATAATTTCTGCTTCAGCGCTGGCTCCTAAACTGACTGCTATTTCAAAATTGTATGGCTGAAAATGCAATTGGATTCAGTGCTGTGAGAGTCATGTGATTAAGCATCATGGAAGCGGAGAAGAAATTGGCATCAAAACAAAGCCTTGCACTGAAGATCAACAACTGCCTATGGGTCATTCCTGTGGTGAACTGAAAAATCATTAAAACTTCTTTTTTGTCGGATGAGTCTAACTCGCAATTCAATTGTAGGAAATTCTCTGGGGATGATTGTCTCTGTAGCAGAGTTTAAGATAACAGCAGTCCAGATCCATCAAGAGGTACATGGGTGATGATTGTCTGTCTGACATTGACTTCTGAAAAGTTTCTGAAGGATTATTGTTAAATTCAATCACATGGTTATCGCACCCATCTTTGTTGGGTTAGTAATGTGAACAATGACAATATAGCAATGGTTTTATGCTATTTGTGAGAATACCTAATTATTTAAATAAATACTGTTTCTATTTAAGCACTGCAAACCATTGTTCTAAATTTAATAAACACTTAGCGTTGTTATTTGTTTCTTTTCATCTCTCATAATTAACAAGATGGGAACTTTGGAGAAGGCCATTTAACCCCTTGAACCCGCCGATGAAATAGCAGCTGATTTGCAATCTGACTCCATATAGACAATTTTAACCCAGTTTACTTAAAACATATAGTTAACAAAAATAATTAATCTTAGATTCAGCATCAACTGCCTTAAAGAGGATAGAATTTGAAACTTCTATCATCATTTATGTGTAGAAGTGTTTACTAATTTCACTCCTGTAAGGTCTGGTTCTAGTTTTTAACCTACGCTTCCTTGTTCTAGTCTTCCCAGCTTGTGAGAGTAGTTTTTCTCCATATACACTATTTGTTCCCTTTTGCATTTTGAAACTTTTGATCAAATTACCCCATAACCTTCTAAATTGCAAGGAATACAATCCTAGATTGTATAATATCTCCTAATAATTTAACTCTTGGAGTTCAGGTAACATTCTGGTAAATTTGTGCTGTGCTTACTGCAAGACCAATATACCTTTGCTGAGGTCTAGTGCCCACAACAGTCTGCAGTACTCTAGGTATGGTCTAACCAGGGATTTGTAGAAGTAAAGCATGATTTTAACCGCTTTGCATTTTTTGTCTAGATATGCAAAGCAACATACTTTTTTTGATTAATTTCTGCAGCCATTCATAATATTTGAACCCAGAAGTCACTTTGGACTTCTACTGTTCCCGGCTTTACACCATTCAGGATATAGCCTGATCTATACGTTTACAATGAAAGTGAAAATGAGATCACATTCACTTTGATTGAAATCCAATTACCATGGTTGTCTTTTACTTAATCAATCAATTTCTGTTGTTGCAGTTATCTGATTCCTAAATCATAAAACTTATAGTTAAAGAAATATAAGTTTAAAGTTGGAGAATTTATGGGTGGCACACTGGCTCAGATGGGTGGCATGGTGGCTCACTGATTAGCACTGCTGCCTCACAGCACCAGGGCCCCAGGTTCGATTCCCGTCTTGGGCAACTATCTGTGTGGAATTTGCACATTCTCCATGTGCCTGCGTGGGTTTCCTCCCATAGTCCAAAGATGTGTAGGACAGGTGAATTGGCCATGCTAAATTGCCCACAGTGTTAGGTGCGTTAGTCAGAGGGAAATGGGTCTGGGTGGGGCACTCTTCGGAGGGTCAGTGTGGACTTGTTGGGAAGAAAGGGCCTGTTTCTGCACTGTAGGGAATCTAATTACATGTTAAATGAAAAACTTGATTCAGAACCTATATTTTTCTTGTCAGGTCAAAGTTGAAAGTAAGTAACTTGGAAAAAGAATTGATGACCTGTTGTTATGTTTTTGGTGGAGCCAGAAGGTTTACACTGCATTGCTCTTCACAGACTTTGTAAGTAAATTAATCAATTGGAAAACATGTTTCTGGTGATTGCTGATAGGTGAAAAGATACCATGGGTGATTTAGTGATGGGAAAGGAAATATTCAGCTCTGTGTAAGAATGCATCGACTCATAGAATCACCAAGTCATACAGCATGAAACAGTCCCTTCGATCCAACTAGTCCATCCAACCATAATCCTGCCTGCTCCTAGCCCATATCCCTCCAAACTTTTCATATTCATTATCTATTCAAACATCTTTTAAGTGTTGTAATTATACCCACATCCACCACTTTCTCAGGAAGTTTATTCCACAGGTGAACCGCCATCTATGTAAAAGGTTTGTCTCCTATGTCTTTTTTAAAATTCTCTCCTCTCACTGTAAAAATGTGCCCCGGTCTTGAAATCCCCTATCCCAGGGAAAAGACAACTACCATTAACTTTATCGACACTTCTCATTATTTAATAAACGTCTATCAGACTGCCTCTCAACATCCAACACTCCAGTGAAAAGAAGTCCTAACCTATTCAGCCTTTCATTATAACTCAAATCTTTCATACCTAGCAATGTCCTGGTAAGTCACTTCTGAACCCTCTCCCGCTTGACCATATTCTTCCTATAACTGAGTAACCCCCAGAACTGGACACAATTTTCCAGAAGAGGCCTCACCAATGTTCAATACAAACTTAACATGAGTTCCCAACTTGTAGTGCTCTGGTAGTGTCCTTACCTCTTAATCCAGAAGGTCTTGTGAGTTTAGACAATGTCCTGCTAGACAAAAACTTAAACGTTTGAATTATTCTGATAGATTCCAGATGAAAATTAACTAAACCCAGTTGGTCAAAATACTCTTCCCTAATAGGAACAGCCAGTCTGGAGAAAGGGTCATAAATTATATGAGACATAGAATTTATTAATTTGGGTGGCAGAATCAAAGAGTTGTGTTGAAATTTGCATTTCAGCTTAAAAATGTCGACATAGAGATGGGCTAAGGAGTTATTTTGTTTAATTCATCTGGATGTTCCTCACGGAAGATAGTTGCAGTTTTGATATTGTATGGGTTGTGGTGAAAGAAGATAAATGTTATTATGGTTTTGCTATCCAGTGGCTTGAGCTCAGTTTAGAGAGTTGGAGTTCATGTGCTGGGAAATAAAGCCATAAGATTTGCCTGACAATTAGCTATCTGGCAGAAAATGGTAATCTTGAATACTTAGCTATGAAAGACCTGTGGGAACAGAATACCAAAAATTAATTTCTATTTGAAGGTGCAAGGTGAGTGATATTTTGCCATCATTTATTTTTGGAATTTAGGATTTTGGACTGATGGCACATGGCTCTTCTATGTGTTTGAAAGTTTTAACGATTAACGAAAAAACATTTTTATTGTCTTGGTATTTCTTCTAAAATGTAGTATTAGAAAGAGACTACGTGGAGACCAATAGAGTTTTGTTTAGATTTACAGTGAACCAAATAAAGAGTGTAGTGAACTTGACTTTCACGTGGAACTTTTTTTTTGTGAAGGTTGAAGAGATGCTTTGGGAAAAACACCCATAGCTTGGAAGAAAGGGTTTTAGTTTGAATTTGGGAAGTTTTGCAAATGCTTTATCTGAACCTGTAAGTATGAAATCGTTGCTCCAGAAAGGGAGGTCATTAAGAACTGTTAAGAAAGACATTAGTTCAGTGTAAAGAGTTTATTTTAAAAGCTCCAGGTTGTAAATGTTTAGTTAAAATTTTGAAGTGGTGTTTAAAGCTGAGAATTCCTTCTCTCCAAAGCTCCATGAGAGAACAAATATACAAGCTGAGATTAGAAATGTTAAAAATGTAAGTAAAGTAAATTATTCAGTTAGCTTCCCGTATATTTAATTGATGCCAACAGAAGGGAAATAAGTAGCGGGTTAAGTCTTCTCTATTACTTATAAGTTGTTAGGTTATTAAAGTTTATCAGCATTATTAAGGTTTATTAGTAGTAACGGCATTTAGTATTAGTAGCAAGGTAATTGTCTTATAAACAGCAGAAAGAAAGGTCTGCCCTGTTATTGAGCATACAGGCTGTACTCTGTGGGAATTCCAGGACTCCTCTTGTGTCCTGAGTAACCATGTATACAGTAGTGTTGTCAGTAGCAGCAGCATAAACAACAGCCAGTGTCACCACAGCACATATGAGAAGTTGAGAGCTACATGGATAACATGGTAATACTTAAGGCACAGCTTAGGGGCATGTAGGAAGAAAGAGAATGAGTAGCCACCAGTGAATTAAGATCAAACAGGCAGGAAATGGAAGAATCCCTTGAGTGCATTAGAATCTCTATTATTCAGTAATATTCAGTACTGAATAGTGATTAAAATGATGGTTAACTTAGGGACTGCAGCCAGAGTCAACTCCGTGATACCACGATGGGCTTAGCTGCACAGGCACAAAGACGACCACAAACAATGAATGTAAATGCTATTAATGAAGAATATTGGTGATGGGCAGGTAGAGATTTGCCATATCAAAATATGAGGTTCTGACTAAAATAAGAAATCGTAAGATTAATATTCTAGATTCATTGTGTTCAGGAAAAATAGGAAAGAAAGCAAAGGGGGTGAAGTAAGAGTATTAATTAAGGAAAATGCATTGCTGAAAAATGAAGATGTCATAGAGGGATAATGGACAGAATCTATCTGGCACTTACATTGTTTAGTGTAATTGATAGGCCACCAGCTAATGGGAAAAATGTACAGTGTTGGACTGTATTCTAATATGGGTTCTTCAGGTCTTCACACAAACATAGACAAGGCTTCATAGATATCATTAAATCATGGTTATTGATACACTACACATTACGGTAATGCTACAGAGCAGCATGATCCAAGCCAAATAGGGTTCCACATCTTAACAAAACATGAACACATAACTACTCAGGTCAGTGATGTCACAGCTTTCCTCAGAGACTCATCTATATATTCATTAAACCTCATCATTCAATAGAGGAACATATTTACATGGAAATTACAAAGAAGTTCAAGAATTATAGAACAGTAGTAATAATGAATATAGACTGTAATAATAATTGTCTAAAGGGCAGGTGGGGACAAGATTTCCCAGTGTGTGCTCAGAAAAATTTTCTACAGTGCTATGTTTCCAGTCCAATGAGAAAGAAGGCGTTGTTGTATTTGGTTTTTGGGAATGACGTGGATCAAGTGTCAGTGGAGATCATTTCAAAGACAGTGATTATTGCGTCCTGAGGTTTAGGAAGGCTTTGAAAAATGATAAAGGATAATCCAGGGTAAGGATAATTAACTTCAACTTCAGAATAGACCTAAGACAGACTATTTAGAATCAACGCTTGGCAGTAAAAGAAGTAACTGAATAATTGATAACCTTTAAAGAAGAGAGAGATTTAAAACAATTGATGTTTATTCCCATGACGGGGAAATAGAACAATCAAATCTAGAAGTCTCAGACTGATGGAAGTGATAGAGACTAAGGTGAAGAAAGGAAAGTGTATCTATGCTAGAATAAAATATAGAATATCCTTTTAATGTCGGGTAGAAGTGGACAATCCAACCAAAGAACCAGGTTTAATACAGGGTAGAAGTGAAGAACAAAGCGATAGTTTGAAAAGATTTATGCTATAACTGTATTTAATTAGGATCTAAATAAATTCATTTATTTAATAACTTGTATAGATGTTAATAGGAGGGTGTTAGTATAAGCACTAAAATAGTCCAAACTACTTGATATAAGTGAGGCATTGCCATTGTTAACTCTTGGACCTAGACAGGGAGGTATCCTGTAAATAGTTCCTTCATAGGGTGAAGGGGTTAAAGATATATCTCATGATTATTAATGAATAGTATTCTTACAATAATTGAAAATATTAGATTTTGTGACTGATTATAGTTCTGCATAATATTTTCTAATCCTAGTTTTCCATATATCTGTATCTCTATGTTACCAGTAGCTACCATATATGAAAAAACAGATGAGAACCTTAATTCACAAAATTGCGCTAAATAAGAGAGACCATATAGAGACACAATTCCAGTCACTTTGTCAAAAGCCACAAAGAGGTGCAGAAGTACATGAAAAAATAATGTCATTGGTGACTTTGTCAGATGTGGCCCATGTTGGGACAGTTTAAAAGTTACAGGAAGATTCCCTACCGTAAGGAAACAGGCCTTTCAGCCCAACAAGTCCACACCAATCCTCTGAAGAGAAACCCTATATTTACCCCTGACTAGTGCACCTAACACTATGGGCAATTTTGCATGGCCAATTCACCTAACTTGCACTTCTTTGAATTGTGGGAGGAAACAGGAACACCCGGAGGAAACCCATGCAGACACGGGGAGAATGTGCAAACTCCACACAGACTGTCATCCGAGACAGGAAGTGAACCCAGATCTCTGGCACTGTGAGGCAGCAGTGCTACCCACTATGTTATAATATATTAAATTATTTAGAATATAAATTATTTGTGCATTGCACAATGCATTGTATGATTGCAAGTAAAGGTGTGAACAGTTTTTTTAAAAACAGATTGAGTTTACCTTAGAATTACAATTTCAGAACACCACCAACTTCATGCTGAATAGTTTGTGACTCATCTTGTTATTCTGCTCTGCTGAATCTCATTGTCAGACACAATAGGACTTCTAAGTACTTACAGTTTGAAATCACAATTAAAACCATACATGAACCAGATGTATTCAGTGACTAATTGTATTCCCGTAAGTAACTTTATAGAACACAAGGCAAGATTTTCCCATAATATTATATTAATAAAACTCCTTTAATGTTAAACTTGAGGTGGCATGGTGGCTCAGTGGCTAGCACTGCTGCCTCACAGCACCAGGGTCCTGGGTTTGATTCCCGCCTGTCTGTGTGGAGTTTGCATATTGTCCTCGTGTCTGCATGGGTTTCCTCCCGCAATCCAAAGATGTGCAGGTCAGGTGAATTGGCCATGCTAAATTGCTCACAATGTTAGGTGCATTAGTCAGGGGTAAATATAGGGTAGGGGAATGGGTCTGTGTGGGTTTCTCTTCAGAGGGGCGGTGTGGACTTGTTGGGCCAAATGGCCTGTTTCCACACTGTAGAGAATCTAATTTAATCTAATCTTTTTCTAAAGCTGTCTGAATTTCTACAAGGCAAGTGGATCTGAGAGGGCAAAAGAGAAATTAGAAAGTATAAGTAACGAAGAAGTGATAAGGTTTGGGACTAAATCTGTAAAATAATGGAAAATATATCTCTCTCCTTTGGGAAGGAACAAAACAGCTCCATTTCCTTAATCTATTTCTGTTGATTTCCCATTTTGATGTCATTGGTTTTATTGATGAATGAGGCACCTGCCAATCTCAGACCCAAGTCTCATTTGAGATCCCAGGATACCACAATGATTTATAAGGACCTCCCATTGTCTTGTACATTCCATTAAAAAAGCTTGCTTTATTTTTAAACATCTTCATGCTTCATCTCACCCTATCTCCATCACTAGGATCTGAATGACAATAAAACAGCGTCTGCCCTATGTCACTTTCTCTGATAATCTTCTCATCAAACTTTAAGAGATGAAATACCTCATCATTACTTACAGCATGGAAACAGGCCCTTCTGCCCACCAAGTCCACACTGATCCAGACCCTTATGTTTCACCGCTTTACTTAACACTACAGGCAATTTAGCATGACCAATTCGCTTAACCTGCACATTTTTGGAGTGTGGGAGGAAACCCACGCGGACACAGGGAGAATATGCAAACTCCACACAGTCAGTCACCTGAGGCAGGAATTGAACCCAGGTCTTTGGTACTGTGAGGCAACAGTGCTAACCACTGTGCCACCGTGATAGGGCTATCAAAATGTCTTAAATTAGTGAAACAAAGAATTTGGAGAGAACAGTAGTGAGATGAAGCATGAAGATGTTTAAAAATAAAGCAAGCATTTTTAATGGAATATACAAAACAATGGGAGGTCCTTATAAATCATTGTGGTGAAAGCAAGTGAGTGACAGTGACTCAAAGCAACACCGAACATTGGTAGTAGATTTGGGCAAATGTGTGGGAAATACAGCTTTTGAAACTAGCAAGAGAAGCATTGGAATAACCTTGTTCTGATAAAAGCATGTATAGGTTTTCAGTGGAAGCTTAGGTAGGGGCAGAAGTGCGCAATGATAAAAATGAATTGTTTTGTACCGGGGAGAATCTTAGGTCCAAGCCTCAGCTTCAATTCAATGGAATTCTATGAACAGGTTGGTTTAAACTGAACCAGGTATCATGGAGGAGCTATGGAGGAATTACAAAGAAGGTTGACATGTGGCAGTAGCTGAAATTGATGGTTTAGTACTCCAATGTTGAACTGGATGGTATAGCCTCTGGAGTTTAATTTTAATTCTAATTGGCTTAAAAGGGATAACTATAGGCTAAATTGGGAGAGGTAATCTGAAGCGTCTTTCAGTTTTCAATCCTCACAGACCAACTCTAGTATAGATATGACTTCACAGGTTTCACAGAATGTATTAAGTTTACCATGATAAATATATGAAGTGACACTTAATAAAAATAGTGGAATCAGTCTGACGCGTTTGGGACACTAGCTCATGACTTCTGGTTGGATGCTTGTCTCTTATTGTCTACTGTTGATTGGTCAGTCTTCTTTCTTCTCTTCTTGCTGCAAACCTGACTGTTAAATGGTAATATTTCTTAACCCCTACTAGTCAGTGCCTCTGTGCATGGTCAGTGGCATCTTTGAGCTTAGATTGGCTTTCCAATGCATTAACATCATATGATCAATCTCAGATTGACTGGCATTTGACCAATTTGTGATTGGCTTCTTTATGGTCATGGTCATCCTCCAAGTATCACTTCTTGTTACCATCTGCCTCCTTCACCGCTGCACCCTCACCACCAGACGCCTGGAGGAAGAACACCTCATCTTCTGCCT
The DNA here is from genome assembly GCF_020745735.1 of Hemiscyllium ocellatum. Taxonomy (NCBI): domain Eukaryota; kingdom Metazoa; phylum Chordata; class Chondrichthyes; order Orectolobiformes; family Hemiscylliidae; genus Hemiscyllium; species Hemiscyllium ocellatum. The sequence goes on from NC_083406.1 coordinate 91,777,630, forward strand.
CGGAACACTCCAACCCCAAGGCATCAATGTGGACTTCAACAGTTTCCTCATTTCCCCTTCCCCCATCTCACCCTAGTTCCAAACTTCTAGCTCAGCACTGTCCCCATGACTTGTCCTACCTGCCTATCTTCTTTTCCACCTATCCATCCACCCTCCTCCTTGACCTCTCACCTTCATCCCCTCCCCCACTCACCTATTGTACTCTATGCTACTTTATCCCCACCCCCACCCTCCACTAGCTTATCTCTCCACCCTTCAGGCTCTCTGCCTTTATTCCTGATGAAGGGCTTTTGCCTGAAATGTCAATTTTACTGCTCCTTGGATGCTGCCTGAACTGCTGTGCTCTTTCAGCACCAGTAATCCAGAATTCTTGATATGTCAGTCAATTTAAAAAGACAGGACTATCTTAGACAGAGTTTTCCTTTGTCCTTCAGAGTTAGGTGTCACACATTTTGCAAGACTTCTTAATTGACCATACCACATGTCACTAGGTATCAAATATTACAACTGAACTGAATTTGCACAACCTCAGTTATCTTACAAGAAATCATAACCTAATCAATTAAGTGCAAATAAGATAAGGTAACAGGTAACCACTGTGAGATATACATTAAACTAAAGACAAAAGAACCATATATAAAACTACAGAATTTAATTCCAAAGTCATGTGTATAGACCTGTTATGTACTTTAAATGAAATTACCCTTTCTCTAAAGATAAAAAGGTAAGCCAATTTAAAATGTAGAAATATGTTGCTAGAAACTTAAGGCTGTTTTGCACAATTTGCTTTGACAATTAAACTCTAAAGTCACCTCATATTTGCTCTGTAATCAAGTAAGTCATAAAATGTAACAGTATGACTCCTCCACCACTATGAACACATGGCCTTATTTCTGACCTGAAGCATTTCTGACCCTAATGCAAATCTCATTTGATGACATTGATGCAGCTAGAGACAAAAGATCATATGATGCGATAGCAGTGTCTTACATTGACTATTATATTGATACCACGCTTCCTTAATCTTTACAGATAAAACCAAACTACAAACAATTGTTGAAAAATAAACTCAAGCCAACAATAGCTAATCCAAGACTAAACATAAGAAAAGTAATTTATTCTGTTTCTGTTCTTGTAACACACTTAACACAAGTTTTTCATCTTGTACTCAATGCAACAATTCGTAAGATGATATCCTGATGAGTTTAAGATGAGCAGCTTCTGCAAAATATTTCTTTTTCAGTAATACTCAAGTTCTGCACTACCAAACAACTATTTGCAAAAATATCCATTCATCTTAGTCTTGACAATTTCAGCAGATCCAACATTAACAAGATCTTTGATATTCAATTAAGGGACGTGGGTGTCACTGGCTAGACTATTCTTAATTACCCAGAGGTTGAGTCAACCACATTGCTGTGGGTCTAGAGTCAAATGTAGGACAGACCAGGCAAATTTCCTTAAGGCATTAATAAATCACTTGGATTTGTATGACAATTGACAGTAGTTACACAGTCACCATTAGATCAGCCTTTAACCGAATTTAACATTCCCCTTCTACCATGGTAGAATTCAAACTTATGCCCTAATAACTTTAAGCTGGGCTTCTGAATTACTTGTCCAGTGCCAATAGCACTGTGGCACCATCTCCCCAAGCAGTAGAATATTCCAGATTTTCATTGATTTTTGTAAAATATTGCTTCTTGATTTCACTCTCAAATGGTTTAGCCATAACGTTAATGTGGCCCATCAAGGAGAAAGAGGGTACCTATAAATTTTGAGGAGAAGGAGTTATTCAGGCAACCCCTAACTTTAAAAAGTGCTCCCGAGTTCTACTCATCTTTTGCCTTACGTTTGATGCCCTCCTTAAACCATTTAGTTAACCACAGATGGTGGGTGTTCCTTTTGTGATTTTTCTTCATAGTAGGAATGTATTTATTGTGAATATTCTAAAATATCTCTTTAAATGTCTATTACTGCTTCCCCAATCTATTTCCTAGCCTAATATGCTAGTTCACTTTAGATAGCTGATTTTTTATATTTCGTTTCTAAGTTTAAAATGGTGTACTTATTCTTTCCAAATAGGATTTAAAAATTCAACCCATACTGTGATTGTTGCTCGCTGCAGGTATCTGATGTCATCATTTAATCCTATCACATGACACCATATAAAGACAAGAGCTGAAAATGTGTTGCTGGAAAAGCGCAGCAGGTCAGGCAGCATCCAAGGAACAGGAGATTTGACGTTTTGGGCATAAGCCCTTCTTCAGGAAACGTCGAATGCTTATGCCCGAAATGTCGTATCTCCTGTTCCTTGGATGCTGCCTGACCTGCTGCGTTTTTCCAGCAACACATTTTCAGCTCTGATCTCCAGCATCTGCAGTCCTCACTTTCTCCTCGAAGATTTTAACCATATAAAGACTAGTAAGACATACTCTCTGATTGCATTTAGGACATGCTGCCCTCGCAAACTATCTCAAAGATAACATTGTGGGGTGGAATTGTAGGTCCTTGATGACAATTAGACAGGAATGAAACAATGTAAGGGCAATTCCATTGTACAACAGTCAACCATGGTGAGTATAATGGAGATATTAAGGAGGAAAACAGGGGACAATTCAACAAAATAAACTGTCATTGTTGATATATTATCCACACTGTGGTAAGGTTAGCAATTATAGTCCCAATTTTAACTCAGGATGCAACTAGTTGGTAGTGTGAGCAGGAATTCTGTGTAAGAGAGTGAGCCAAAGGGATTTGCATAAAACCTCAAACACAAATAGGCAGCAACACACAATTGGAGCAGGGATAGGCATAGACAGAGCAGTTCTAAAGAGGAGGACAAAGGCAAGGACCTCATGGACTCAACCATAAAATTGCCTCCATCACACATGCCACTATTCCAGGCCTGCCAAGAAATTTCAGTGCTATATCTGGACATTTGAAGAAGTCTGGTTGTAATCTGTGTGCTAGCACTGCACATGGTATCTGCACTCGACTATCAGCTCCAGGAAAGCTGCAGACATGTCCTCACAAATGGAATCAGTAACGCCAGATTTTAACATTTGTTAGTAACTCAAACAACGGTGGTACAAGGTCTGGATTCCACCTTGAAGAACAAGTATTTACCTTGGAGAGCTTACTGGAATGGTTGGATGCAGTTTTCAAGGTGTCATTCATCATGGTCTTATATACTGTCAGTTCTCTCCACAGATCAATGGAAGTGATGAGCCCCAGCCTCATGGAAGTTGGAGTGGTGTGATATGAACAACATGTCTGTTTTTTTGCCGCCTTGTACACCAGTGTCCATCATTGTCTCAATGCTATACTTCCAACAGGTCATTTGAGCTAGACAGTTCAGGGAAATACTCAAAGTGATGTATTCTACAGCCAGAACTTCATGAGCTTAAACATCTAGAAATCATTGGCAACAAACAGCTTAAGGTCTCTAAAGGGGCAACAGCAACCTTGAAATAGCTTTCTTAAGGTCACTAGGCAGCCATCTACTGGGGTAGAAAACTGAGGAAAATTTCTTATGGGAAAGAGCACTGGAGTGAGAAATTGGTGAAAGATAAGCAGAACTTCAGTTGACCATGTTTATCATATTTGATACTTTGTTCTGGAGTTATAACAGCTTTTGAACCCGTGGGTGGAATTTCAGGCAGCATGGTGCAATGAGAAGTGAGGCAGGTGATGTTGGTGTTTGCAGTGAATGTAATATCAAAATGTCCTTTTTCATTTTGAACAAAAGTTTTGTTGAAATGAGAATAGTGAATTCCACATTTCTGCACCAAAGTGCCATATTGAATTAAGTGCTAAAACAGGTTTTAGATTGACCAGATTTACATGACAGGACTTTTTGGTAGGGTAGTTGTGAGTGACAGAATTCAATTGAAACATTTTGTTCAAAAGGTGGTAACTGATTGAAATTAAATCAAAGTATCAGGTGAGCATTTTGTAAAAAAATTAATGTCTTCAATTTTTAAAGTGTTAACATGCATAAATAATCAGTAAGGGTCAAAATACTACAAATGTTATAGTGTTCTTCTGTAATAGGAAAATAGCATGTATTTATGAATTATTGTTATGCACCGACAGTGTTACAGTGGTTTACATGGAACACTAATAGGTTTGCATTTAACAAATAATGCTTAAACTAGTAAATGATATGTCAGGTCGAACAGTGTTTCTATACAATGAAAAATAAATTAACATTTTCTTGCTGATTGTTCTAATCACAACATCAAGAAATGTGCTGACCTGCTGACTTGTGATTCAGAATGACACCAACAGTGTGGGTTCAATTCCCAGTGTGAGGTTACCATGAAGAACTTTACTCCTCAACCTCTCGCCTCACTTGAGGTATGATGACCCTCAGGTGAAACCACCACCAGTCCTTCCTCTTAATGAGGGAGTAGCCCTATGGTTCAGTAGGACTATGGCGAGTTTATCTTTTTATTCCATCATCTTGAATCCAAACTGAGAATTATTCGACAGTAATTTTTTTAGATTTGAAACTAATAAAATTTGACTTCTGTGTCATAGAGTCATAGGGATGTACAGCATGGAAACAGACCCTTCGGTCCAACCTGTCCATGCCGACCAGATATCACAACCCAATCTAGTCCCACCTGCCAGCACCCAGCCCATATCCGTCCAAACCCTTCCTATTCATATACCCATCCAAATGCCTCTTAAATGTTGCAATTGTACCAGCCTCCACCACATCCTCTAGCAGCTCATTCCATACACGTACCACCCTCTGCATGAAAAAGTTGCCCCTTAGGTCTCTTTTATATCTTTCCCCTCTCACCCTAAACCTATCTCCTCTAGTTCTGGACTCCCCGACCCCAAGGAAAAGACTTTGTCTATTTATCCTATCCATGCCCCTCATAATTTTGTAAACCTCTATAAGGTCATCCCTCAGCCTCCGATGCTCCAGGGAAAACAGTTCCAGCCCGTTCAACCTCTCCCGATAGCTCAAATCCTCCAACCCTGGCAACATCCTTGTAAATCTTTTCTGAACCCTTTCAAGTTTCACAACATCTTTCCGATAGGAAGCAGACCAGAATTACATGCAATATTCCAACAGTGGCCTAACTAATGTACAACTGTAACATGACCTCCCAACTCCTGTACTCAATACTCTGACCAATAAAGGAAAGCATACCAAATGCCTTCTTCACTATCATATCTACCTGCGACTCCACTTTCAAGGAGCTATGAACCTGCACTCCAAGGTCTCTTTGTTCAGCAACAGTCCCTAGGACCTTACCATTAAGTGTATAAGTCCTGCTAAGATTTGCTTTCCCAAAATGCATCACCTCGCATTTACCTGAATTAAACTTCATCTGCCACTTCTTAGCCCATTGGCCCATCTGGTCCAGATCCTGTTGTAATCTGAAGTAACTCTCTTCACTGTCTACTACACTACCAATTTTGGTGTCATCTGCAAACTTACTAACTGTACCTCTAATGTTCGCATCCAAATCACTTATGTAAATGACAAAACGTAGAGGACCCAGCACTGATCCTTGTGGCACTCCACTGGTCACAGACCTCCAGTCTGAAAAACAACCCTCCACCACCACCCTCTGTCTTTTATCTTTGAGCCAGTTCTGTTTCCAAATGGCTAGTTCTCCCTGTATTCCATGAGATCTAACCTTGTTAATCAGTCTCCCATGGGGAATCTTGTCGAACGCCTTACTGAAGTCCATATAGATCACATCTACTGCTGTGCCCTCATCAATCTTCTTTGTTACTTCTTCAAAAATCTCAGTGAAGTTTGTGAGACATGATTTCCCATGCACAAAGCCATGTTGACGATCCCGAATCAGTCCTTGCCTTTCCAAATACATGTACATCCTGTCCCTCAGGATTCCCTCCAACAACTTGCCCACCACCAAGGTCAGGCTCACCAGTCTATAGTTCCCTGGCTTGTCTTTACTGCCCTTCTTAAACAATGACACCACGTTTGCCAACCTCCAGTCTTCCAGCACCACACCTGTGACTATCGATGATACAAATATCTCAGCAAGAGGCCAACAATCACTTCTCTAGCTTCCCACAGAGTTCTCGGGTACACCTGATCAGGTCCTGGGGATTTATCCACCTTTAATCATTTCAAGACATCCAGCACTTCCTCCTCTGTAATCTGGACATTTTGCAAGATGTCACCATCTATTTCCCTACAGTCTATATCTTCCATACCCTTTTCCACAGTAAATACTGATGCAAAATATTCATTTAGTATGTCCCCCATTTTCTGTGGCTCCACACAAAGGTCGTCTTGCTGATCTTTGATGGGCCCTATTCTCTCCCTAGTTACCCTTTTATCCTTAATATATTTGTAAAAACCCTTTGGATTCTCCTTAATTCTATTTGCCAAAGCTATCTCATATCCCCATTTTGTCCTCCTGATTTCACTCTTAAGTATATTCCTACTTTCTTTATACTCTTCTAAGGATTCACTCGATCTATCCTGTCTATACCTGACATATGCTTTCTTCTTTTTCTTAATTAACCCCTCAGTTTCTTTAGTCATCCAGCATTCCCTATACCTACCAGCCTTCCCTTTCACCCTAACAGAAATACACTTTCTCTTGATTCTTGTTACCTCATATCTGAAGGCTTCCCATTTTCCAGCCGTCTGTGAGTATAGAAATAATCTGTTAACTTGAAATCATGTGAATAATTGTGGCAATTCTCAATTTAAAATGTACAGAAGTTCCTTCATACTGGAATAAAAGGAAAATGCTGTAAATTATGTAGATGAATGTGAGTAGAGTATGTTGGTATCAACTATGAAGAAAACATAGTGCACGATAGCAGGAGCATTTAGTCATAGAGCCATAAAGCTGTACAGCATGGAAACAGATCCTTCAGTCGAACTAGTCCATGCCAACCAGGTACCCTAAATTAATCTGGTCCCATTTGCCAGCATTTGGCCCATATTCCTCTAAAACCCCGCCCCCCCCCCCCCCACCCCCAACCCCATTCCTGTACCCATTCAGATGCCTTTTAAATGTTGTAATTGTACTGGCCTCCATCACTTCCTCTGGCAGTTCATTCCATCCATGCATCATTTTTTGTCTGAAAAAGTTGCGCTTAGGTCCCTTTCGAATCTTGCCCCTTTCAAGCTAAACCTATGCCGTCTAATTGTGAGCTCCCCTATCCTGGAGAAAAGACCTTGGCTATTCACCATATCCATGCCTCTTCTGATTTTATAAACCTCTATAAGATCACTGCTCAGCCTTCGACACTCCAGGGAAAAGCCTTAGCCTATTTAGCCTTTCTCTATGGCTCAAACCCTCCAATCCTGGCAACATCGTTGTAAATTTTTTCTGAATGCTTTCAAGTTTCACAATATCCTTCTTTTGGAAGGGAGACCAGAATTGAACACAATATTCCAAAAGTGGCCTAACCAATGTTCTGATTACAGCTGCAATGTGACCTCCCAACTCCTCCACCCAATGCATAACCAAAAAGGCGACCATACCAAAACCTTCTTCACACGTCTTGACTACCTACGACTCTACTTTCAAGGAACTATGAACCTGCACTCCAACATCTCTTTGTTCAGCAACACTCCCCTTATCATTAAGTGTATAAGTCCTGCCCTGAATTACCTTCCAAAATGCAGCACTTCACATTCATCTAAATTATCGTTATGTCATTTATATATTTACAACATGAAATGGTAGTGGACAAAAAAATTGCACCTCTATGTTACTGCACACTTAATATTAATTATATATATATATATATATATATATGGGGACATAAATTTAAGGTGAAGGGTGGAAGGTATAGGGGAGATGTCAGGGGTGGGTTCTTTACCCAGAGAGTGGTGGGGGCATGGAATGCGCTGCCCGTGGGAGTGGTAGAGTCAGAATCATTGGCGACCTTTAAGCGGCAATTGGATAGGTACATAAATGGGTGCTTAATCTAAGATAGATGTTCGGCACAACATCGTGGGCCGAAGGGCCTGTTCTGTGCTGTATTGTTCTATGTTCTATGTTCTATTTCATACTTCTGGATGGAACTAATTGTTACCTGATGAATGGATTGTGTAGTGCACGGAGATCACAGGTTGTCAGGTCCTGGTCATTCAAAGGTACTGCCTCAGACTCTAACAGTGAAGTCATTGGATTGGAAACATTTGCAAAAATAGCAAGGGAGAATCCATCACACTCACCAAGCTCAGTGACAGCTCATAGGCTCAGAGGGGCAGAGCTTCAAAATTGAGGGGTAGCACATGAGGCTAAGGGCAGTATTTCTCAAATACTGAAGCAGTCCATACCAGTATGTAACAAGAATTGGGTGACATTCAGGCCTGGCCTGAAAAGTAGCAAATGACGTTTGCACTGTGTGTGCACCAGGCAAAAGCTATCTCCAAGAGAGAATCTAACCTTGATGCTGATGGCATTCCCACCATTAAATTGCTCACCATCAATATCCTGGGGGCTACAATTGACAGATGCTGAACTAGAAGACTGATATAAATACTGTGGTAAGAAGATAATTCTGAGGCTGGGAATTCAGCTCCTGACTCCTCAAAGCCTGTCCACTACCTATAAGACACAAGTCAGAAGTTTGATGACAGCTCCAACAACACTCAAGAAGTTCTACAACCTTCAGGCCAAAGTAATCTTCTGGACTGGCATTGCATCCACCACTTTAAATGTTAATTATCTTCATGATCATTATACAATTGACAGCACTGTATACCATCTACAAAATATACTGCAGCAACTCACCAAGGTTCCATTGACAGCACTTTCCAAACACACATAATAAAACAAAGAGCTACAGATACTCGTGATCAGAAACAAAATCAGAAACTGCTGACAATACTCAACAGGACTGGTAGCATCTGTTTTACCAGCAATTTCTGTTTTTGTTTTTCCTTCCAAACACACGGTTTTTTTTGCCACTGAGAAGGGAAGGACAACAGCTGAATGGAAACATCACCCTGCAAGTTCCTCTCAAAGTCACACACCATCCTGATGTGGAACTTTATAGCTATTTCTTCAAAATTGGCTGGACAACTGTCCTTCCTAATAGCACTGTGGGTCTACCTACACCACATGGATGGCAGCAGTTTAAGAAGTCAACTCACTCCCACCTTATTCAGAGCAATTAGGGATGGTCAATTTTTAAAAGCAAAAATGTGTTCAAATGTACACTACTCATTAAATAGCTTTATCTATATTCAGAGATACTGAAGCAGTCCTGAACAGTGTTTGCGTATCAAGAAATTGAAACAGTGAAATTTGACATTCCCTGCAGTTGCAAAATCCAATGGCATTTTTTTAGTCATTGAGGACACTATTCACATACATTGAGGGAATGAGAGGGTCTCATAATTAAACACGCCCTCATTAAATTTGGGCAGAAAGATCTTAGCCAGAGGTCTTTCTTCATTGTGCATTGGTAGCAGCTGACACAAGCATTAGTGCATCCCTCAGCACATAGTCCTGGACCTTGGAGTGTGCCAGTCTGCAATACTCAGCTCTTTGCATTGGAAGACCTACAAGTTTCAGGCAGACCAAAGAACATCTTTCACTGAGTTGATGGTGCTCCAGGCGCAGTCAATGTTTGTCTCAATGTAGATCCTGGGGAGCAGACTGTGGAGTATACAGTCCTGCATTATGGAGCTACGCGAGATGAACTTTGACAAAAGCCAGTGCATCTCTCTCCTGACCCTTCTTTAAAAGGCACATTCCATCAGGAGATATATGACAGTCTCTTCACTAGTACAGCTACTTGAAGGACAACATGCTGCAGCACACAGACACCGGGCATGCATGACAGGTAGTGCCCTTCTCACCACCAGCTAAGCTATATATCGGTGCTTGTTTGAAAGTTCTGGTGATGAGACTTTGAATATACTCAGGGAACAATGATGGGATCCACCCTATCTTTTTCCCACAGGGTCTCAAGGATACTATGTGCTGACCACTGCCTGATGGACTTGCGCTCAAAGGTGTTTTTTTTGTAAATTTTTCCACAAGGGACAGGTGATATGGAATGGTCCAACTACTTGGAGCGTTCACTGGTGCCAGGGCCAGGCCAAACCTTTGTAACATTGGGGATAGGTAGAACCTCATTACATAGTGACACTTGGTGTTGACTACTGAGGGTCTTGGCACAGCTTGATGCAGGCACATACATAGGTGGCTGTCAGGATGAGGCTGGCATTGGGTATTGTTCTCCCTCCCCTTAATCAGAGTTTATGCATGTTGTTCCTGCTGACCTAGTCTACCTTTGACTTCCAGACTAAGTCAAGAGTAGCTTTTATTTGGAGGAGGTGAGGACTGCAGATGGTGGAGGTCAGAGTTGAAAGTGTGGCGCTGGAAAAAAACACAGCAGACCAGGCAGCATCCGAGGAGCAGGAGAATCGACGTTTAGGGCATTAGCCCTTCATTAGGAATTAAAGCTTTGTCATTTCTATCATATACAATTGATGCAGTGAAGAAAAAAGAGACAGCGTTCCTCCAGGAGCAAGGTGCTGAGATGGAAGATGAAAGGAAAAACAATCATAAATAGCCACACATTTAACTCCAGTGAAAATGATCTTTAATTTTCTTCACCGCAGATGAAGCTGGGAGCGTTGTACTTCTATCCGAAAGACGAATTTGGTTTGAATATATGATGTAGATCCTTCATTTCGTGGTCGAGCGGCATTGAACCCGGAGTGGTAAGGAGGTATTTAAATGTCAACAAGGCACTGGGTTGGATCAGAGTAATCATTAACAGGCAGCTGCAATCATTCGTGGCCGTCTCCCGCGCTCTCTCTTTCCTCCTGGAAGAACTTGTGAACACTCGGTGCAGTTCGCCCGCACTCACTTCTTCACATCACAACTGAGGGGAAACTTTCCAGTCCCGCAGTCAGAGGAAAAAGAAACACTCGAGGCAGCGGCAGAGGAGGGGCCCTGGGGAGGTGTCAACAGGACAGTGCCCGGGACGCGGGAAAGGGGAATTCGTTCACCACCAACAGTCGCTAAAGTTTCCTGATCGATTGCTGCGATCTGTCACAGGTTTTTCTCTCTCTCTAAAACCCTGACAGCAGGCAGCTCGCTCTGCTCTGACTGAAACCTGCACTAAGCTACACCCGTCACTTTCTGTCAGAATTTTGGAAAGTTACATGACGCACGGAAGTCGCAGGTAGAAGGTGAGACGGACTCTCCGCCGCTGCCTGCAGTCAATCTCCGGTCTGTGAACATATACCTAAGGACAGCAAGAAGGACACAAACTGGGAAAAAGGTCTGATGCGTCTCCGGAATTAGTCAAACTCTTCAGGGTATTTAGTGACCGGTTATCACTTGGGTTGTTCTCTCTCTCTCTCTCTCTCTGAGTGTCTCGGTGGGTCTCGCTTTTTTCTCTGGCCCCACAGGAACAGTCCAGTGGGTAATTATTAATAGATGTCCTGGATGGAGGGGCCGGTGTTATGTTGAGCCTTACGACAAACCTGTGTGAGTGTAATGCGGGCATGCTGTGTGTATGTCACAGCAAAGAGCACATCGCCTCCCTTTGCCAGGCAGCCTCTAGACCACAGCACTGAGCAGGACATGTCTACCAGGCAGCGGGCAACAGCATGAAGCCACTAGCGCTCTCCCTGCTCTTTCTCTGGCCATCCCTCGTCTCTCTGAATGGGGCAGGGGATGGGACCTGGGCGAGGTTTGCCAGCCTGCCTTACCCGGAGGACAACCTGTTCCTACATGATACCTTCCCTGAGGGCTTCATCTGGTCTGTGGGCACATCAGCTTACCAGACAGAAGGGGCCTGGCAGCAGGATGGAAGAGGAGCGTCCGTCTGGGACACCTTCACCCACAAACAGCTCAGTGTCAACGGGGATGTGGCCAGTGACAGTTACAATAACATAGAGAGGGATATTTCCGCCATCCAAACTTTGGGTGTCACACATTACCGCTTCTCCATCGCCTGGGCCAGGATCTTCCCAGATGGCCTGCTCTCAAGCCGCAATGAAGTTGGGCTCAGATTTTACTCACACTTCATTCAGAGACTCCGAGATATAGGCGTTGAGCCCATAGTGACTTTGTACCATTGGGACCTGCCTCAGGCTCTCCAGGACAGCTATGGAGGCTGGATTAACGAAACCTTGGTAGAGCGCTTCAGTGAATACGCCTGGTTTTGTTTCGAGTCTTTCGGGCACCAGGTGAAGTATTGGATCACTATCGACAACCCTTACGCCCTGGCTTGGCACGGATATGGCACGGGAAAGCTTGCTCCTGGTATCAGGGGAACCCCACATGTACCCTACACAGTGGCACATAATCTGATTAAGGTAAGACGTTCCATGATACTGAACGATGCCTTGCGACCTGTATCCGATATAGCTCTGGGAGCAACCTGGTTTAACTGGGGATAACAAAACCTTCTAGAACGAGGGCTGAATGGAAGAAAAGTTGACCACAAAAAGGAAGTCAACTTTCTCTCGAGTTAAAACTCTATTAAACTAAACATTGAAAGAGCCCCTGGTACAGAGGAACTAAGTGTTTGGACAAATTGTTGTGTTTTATCATTTTTTTCAAATTGTGATCATAAGTAGAAGAGTTTTTAAAAAGAAAATGACAGCTCAGATATGTTCAACCGAACTTTGGTGAAGAGAAGGAAAGTTTTGAAGATTTGCATAAATCCCGTGTGATCGAGTTTAGCTCAATGATACTTTGTAAACAGTTACACTTTTCACAAAGCAAAGCTACATGACGACATGGGATCGTGCAGACTTGTCACTGTCCTTCTGGATTAGTGGTGCTGGAAGAGCACAGCAGTTCAGGCAGCATCCAAGGAGCAGCGAAATCGATGTTTCGGGCAAAAAGCCCTTCATCAGGAATAAAGGCAGAGAGCCTGAAGCGTGGAGAGACAAGGTAGAGAAGGGTGGGGGTGGGGAGAAAGCAGCGTAGAATTTGAAGAGCTTCAGGGCAGAAGAAATGACCTGGGAGTTGCAGTGGGAGAGGGACTCCCTGAGATTCTTGTAGAGAGAGGAGGAAAACTCCACTGTCCTTGTTAACCTCAACACGATTTTAAAAAAAGAGACTTTGTCTGAACGGAATATATCAAGCAATGTGGTTATGTGACATTGGCTAGTGGAGATAAAATTAGAGACTAGTAGAATTGCTATAACACAGAGGTAAACCATTCGGTCCTTCACATCTGTGCTGGCTCTGCGGGACAGCAGCTCACTCTGCCACGTCCCCGTCTTTTCCTCTTAGTTCTGCATCCCCTCCACCCCCCCCTTTTTAATTCATGATCCAGTTCCTTTTTTTTGAATGCCTTGGTTACACAGGCGGGAAAGAAACCCTCAAGCAGAGAAATGTAAACTGTAAATGTGAAAACTACAGAAAACAATCATTCCAATGGACATAGGGAGATTTTAACAAGGAATTGTCAGGAGAATAAACAAATATAGATAGTTGTATATATTAACAACTTAACTGTAATCAAGAAAAGGATGGATATCAAAGTTTTTATTTGGATGAAAAGAAGGGCATGAAGACTTTCATGGAAGAGTAATTTCGCTCTCACATAAAGAAACATACAGGAACAGGAATAGAACAGTTGGCCCTTCAAGCCTGGTCCACCATTCAATATAGCCATTGCTGATCACCCAACCCAGTGCCCAGTTCCCACTTTCTCCCCATATCCTTTAATCCATGTAGCCCTAAGAAATATATCTAATTCCTCCTTGAAAATATTCAATGTTTTGGCTCTCAATCACTTTCTGTGGCAAAGAACTCCACAGGTTCACCACTGTCTGGCTGAAGACATTTCTCCTCATCTCAGTCCTACGCCATATCCTTAAGCTATGACCCCTGATTCTGGACTCCCTAGTTCATCAGGAACATCTTTCCTGAGTTTACCTAGTCCACCTCTGTTCAAATTTTATAGGTTTCTTTCAGATCCCTCCTTATTCTTTGAAACTTAAGTGATTGTAATCATAACCAATCCAGACTCTCTTCATGTGTCAGCCATACCACCTCAAGAATCAGGGTCTGATAAACAATCGTTTAGGCAGATAAATGTTCATTAAACCTGTCAGTGAATTTTATGGCACTGCTGTGGCCCCTCTATAAGAAAGTAACTGCCTCGCCTGGTATTTCACAGTGATTGCAACATCAAAGAATTGTGTCATAAATAAATAAATCATAAATCCATAATGAATCATGAACCGTTCTTGAGCAGTAGTTTATCCAGGTGCTAGCACTAGCTGTATAATTAACTTATCCATCGGTTTGGATATCATTTGTCTGAAAAACATCAGGTTGAAAATGACACTTTTTTTACAACTTCTCCTCTTGCACTCACCAGCACAATTCTGAAAAAAATATCCAAGCAAAGGAAAATCACATTTTATATTGTATGAGTGCTAATTGATTGGCACGTGGACTCAGATTGGTAGAGGCATTACCATGGAGAATGCATCAGCTCTAGAAGTATGGGCCTACCTACAGCAAATGGACTGCAGTGATTCAAGAAGGCACGTCCCCATCACCATCTTCTCAAGGGCAGCTAGTTATGAGCAATACTTGCTGGCCCAACCAGTAAAGCCTGCACCCTGTGAAAAAGAAAGTTGGATGATAAGAAGTTGCCAAATCTTGTTTAAATTTTAAACCAGGGAGGTTGTCTCTGATTGGGCAAGGCATTGCTCTGAGAAATAAACTGGAGAATGGCTTGCTTTGTTGAGTTGAAAAAGGTGCAGTGTATGTATGCATTCTTTCTGCCTGCAAAGAGGGCTCTCTCCTTTCTGAAGACAGGGGCCAAATACTTTCTTATCTTCTGCATTTATGCACAAATTACCATGTATATCTCTGACAGACCTAATGTCTTCTTTAGTCATCCTTGTGTTCTTAATGAGCTGATCAAGCATCTTGGCATTTTCTTTAATTTTATCAACTAATAATTTTTCACATCCTCTCTTTGCATTCTTAATATCCTTTTTCTCTTCACCCTTGTACTTCCTCTGATCTTTCTAAAGAATTACATTTTTGAGATTGTCACAAATTGTAGTTTTTTTTAACCCTATATACTTCTTGGTAACCAGAAAATTTAGCATTGCAATCCCTCTACTTTGTGAGGATATATTTACACAGTGCCCATGTAATCTCGCTTTTGAATTCCTTCCACGGATTTGCCACTGACTTCTCTACAAGTAGCTGTAATTAGTCCACTTTTACCAGATGATCTCTCAGCTTTGTAGTTTGCCTTCCTTCGTTTAGAATTTTTACTAAAATGTAAACAGAAAGTGCTACAGAAACTCAGCAGATCTGACTAAATTTGTGGAGAGAGATGCTTTCAGCATGATGGTTTTACTCCTTTCAGTTTTGTTCTATCTTTGTTCCATTCCATGAAGATGTCGAATCTAGATTTATTATGATCATTATCTCTAAAATGATCACCCACTGATATTCCATCCTCTTTGTCCACTTCCATTTCCTAAGGATAAGTCTACAATTGCCCTCTCTCTCTCATTGGGCTTATTACATGCTAGCTGATAAAGTTCTTTTGAATACAATTCAAGAATTTTGTGCCCACTGTGTCTTTCACATTGTTTATACCCTGGTAAATACTTGTATAGTTGAAGTCCCCAACTATTGTCTCTCTGTTGTTTTCTAACTTATGTATTTGCCTATATATTTGCTCCTCTAACTCTTCCCCACTTTTTGTGAGTTTACAGAACACAGTGAACAACGTGGCTACCTCTTTTGTTTTGTTTCTGAGCTCAACACATGCGACCTGATTTGATACTTCAATTCAACATTAAAAATCACACAACACCAGGTCATAGTCCAACAGGTTTAATTGGAAGCACACTAACGTTTGGAGTGCTGCTCCTTTATCAGGTGGCTAAAGGAGCGGTGCTCCGAAAGCTAGTGTGCTTCCAATTAAACCTGTTGGACTACAACCTGGTGTTGTGTGATTTTTAACTTTGTACACCCCAGTCCAACACTGGCATCTCCAAATCATCAATTCAACATATTTTACTCCTTTACAGCCATGATTGATTCTTTAAGTAATAATGCTACACTTCCATCTTTATTTCGTCCCTTCTCTATCCTGCCTGGATATAGTGAGGATGTTTAATTAACATTCATGCAACATCCTATGCCAAATTTCTTTATAGCAATAACACAAGTCTATCTGCCCCCTTAGCTCGTTGATTTGTTCTTAATACTCCTTACGTTTACATATTTATATTTTAATACTACTTATTTTCTGTGATGTTTGATTTTTATTCTCTGATTCCTATCTTTCAAAGTCATTTGTTAAGCTTTGACCTACAATTCCAAGCTCTGAATCATGTTCCTATTCCTTTGCCAATTTTGTTTAAGCCCTCTCCACTAGACTTCGTGGGGATCTCATGGCAACAACTTGAATTTGGGCATTAGGAAATCTCTGTACAAAAATATTTATACTCTCCTGTTCAGGTATAGACCGTCTGGCTTATGACATTCCATCTTCTCCAAACAAGTACCAATAGCTCAGAAATCTGTTCCTAACCTTGTACAGCACCTTTCCAGGTTCATTTGAATGTTCCCGGTATTGAAGGAGCTTTTCATGAACAAAGGCTAAACAGGTTGGGTCTCTACTCATTGGAGTTTAGAAGAATGAGAAGTGAATGAGATCTGTTTGAAACATGGAATTCTAAAGCGGCTTGACAAGGCAAATGCAGAGGAGATACTTCCTTGCTAGAGAGAGCTATAGGCCAGAGTCCTTGTGCATATTTAAGGCTGAGATAGATAAATATTTGATCAGTAAGGGGAATCAAGAGTTATGAGGAGAGGGCAGGAAAGTGGACTTGAGGAATGTCAGATCAGTCATGATCCTATTGCGTGATGGAGCAGGCTCAGGGGGCCGAGTGGCTTTCTTCTGTTCTGATTTCTTATAGTCTTAAGGTCTTAACAGCATTCTGGCCATGTGTTCAATCACTTAATTCTCCTATTTCTGTACCTAATAGGAGATCAGATTGGAAGTAATCCTTCGACTACTGCTTTAGAGGTTCTGATTTTCAGTCTCAAACCAGCTCCCTGCAATTTGCTTTCAGGGCCTCATCCCCCATTCTTACCTAAGTCATTTGTGCCAACACGGTCCACATCCTCTGGCTGATCACCCTCTCCTGGAAGAATATGCTGCAGCCACTCCCTTACACTGGCATTAGAGAGGCAACATATCATCCTGGAATCATTTTGACAACCATAGAAATGCCGATCTGATTCCCAACTACAAAATCGTATATCATTATTACTATTCCATTGTACTTGCACCCTCACCGTACAGCTGAGTCCCCTGTGCTGCCCTCAATTTGGCATTGGCTGCACTCTCCTGAGGAACCATTAGCTGCACCAGTATCAAAAATGGAATATCAATGCAAACACAATAGATTCAGGGGACTCCTGCACTGCATGCTGGGTTTAGCTGACTTAATGGTCTGTCATTCCTTCACTGTCAGTGCACCTTGAACCTGCAGTATGACTGCCTCGCTAAATGTGCTGCCCATGTAGCCCTCTGTGTTGCAGGTGCAAAACTGTGACTTGAGGCATTGCTGAAGTTCCAAAACCCAGAACTCAGGACTTGTTCAGCCAGTAGCATATCTTGGAGATATGTTTGGCTGGGATACATGGTGTCTCTGTTACTTTATACATACTGCAGGATATGTACTACTCAGACAAGCTGATCTATCATACTGTAATTTTATAAAAATATATTTGTTATGATTAGAATAGTAGCAAAACGTACTAGTACTCACCAATCAGCTTTTTTCCTCAGTACTGGAAAAACAGGAAGCAGCTCCCAGACTGTCCTCTTGTGCTATTTTGAGTCTCTCCAAGCACTCTCCTTCTGTGCTGATTCAAACCCTTGGACTGCTCCCCGCTCTGAGTGCCTGTCTCATCTAACATGTTCTTCTCATGTAGAGAACCCTGGGCTGATTTATCAACTGGGACATCAAGAAAAGGAAACTCATTTGAATGCTCCATTTCAAAGATGAATTTGAGAGCAGACTTGTATTCTTACGTGTTGCTGCACATAGAGTAAACATGTCATTTATGTGTCAGAAATATACAAGAGAGAAAAAATTAGGCATCAGTTCACTGAAGATATTTTTCTCATGGAATCTTACAAAGATGTTTATGAAAACTGGACTTAGTAGCTATCTCATGGTACCAACATCTATTTGGGTATACATTGTATTGTTAAACCAATCTCAGTTGCACAAGTTGCTGAGTTCATAAGTTCAATGAATACTGACAATACAATGATGCTGGGGCAATATCATCACGATATAGTGCTGCAGTGCAAATGTCTGTGGCTTCTATGAGTGGCACGATGATGAATAGGTAAGCAATGTCAAATGAGCACAGAGTAATACTATTATCGACATTCTGTGTTGTTTTTGCAAATGTGAAGAAATTCTTCATAATGCTGTGGAAAATTTGCTGATAACTATTTGTAGCAATTCACCCAATCTTGCTGTGCAAAACTATTTCTAGGTAAGACAGTACATCATTTTCATGTGATTTGGGCAACCCATAAAATACAGATGAATGAGCTATGAGGACCAAACCTCATTGTATATATCACCCAGCAGCTCATTGTTCATAGAAGAAAGTGAGGACTGCAGATGATGGAAATCTCTAGGACACACACACCCAGCAACCCTACCACCCTGTGGCTGACCACTTCAACTCTCCCTCCCACTCTACCAAGGGCACGCAAGTCCTGGGCCTCGTCCACCATCAAATCCAAGCCACCTGACACCTGGAGGAAGAACGCCTCAGCTTCCGCTTTGGGACCCTTCAATCCCAGGGCACCAGTGTTGTTTGCACCAGTTTTTTCATTTCCCCTCTGCCCACCTTATCCCAGTTCCAAACTTCCAACTCAGCACCACCCTCATGAACTGTCGTACCAGTTCATCTTCCTTCCTATCTATCTGCTGTACCCTCCTCTTCGATCTATCACCATCACCCCCACCTTCATCTACCTATCGCCTTCCAAGCTACCTTCTCACAAGTCCACCCCCCTCCCATTTATTTCTCAGCCCCCTTGGGAACCCTCACATCCCTGATGAAGGGCATATGGTGGAAATGTCGGCTCTCCTGCTCCTTGGATGCTGCCTGACCTGCTGTGCTTTTCCAGCACCACACTTTTTAAGCTCATTGTTCATATTCAAGTCCAGCACGCTTCTTTTAAATTTTGCTTTTGAACAAGGCTCCCCAAGCACACTGGGTAGCAGATCCAATGGAAACAAATATAGTCCTGTACTTAAGAATGGCATGCATTTTGTTGACATAATGAGGCTTGTCAAGTATGACTATTCCTGTCTCTCTGGTCAGGTTTAATAGTTCTGGGTGGCCTTGAGGCCTTGCAATGCTGCCAGACATTGACACTGCCTATGAAATTCAGAAAAGTTGCTCAGAGTCCCACTAAATGCATGTGCGAGGTCAGCCAAGCTGTTTTTAAGGATTCACCATCTGCAGTGGAGTCTGACTTTCCATTTAACGTGGGCTGATGGCTTGCTGAAATTGAAATCATGTGCAAGGACGACTCTTTGCCTTCAGAGTACATAGTCATGAGATTTATGATGTGCTTAGTGGTATCATTAATTGCTTTGCCAAACCGCTTCCACTCAAGTGAGTTTATATTACGAGAGTGTGTTTAAATAGGTGTTGTTTATGGTGTGGTCATCTATTGAAGCAATATAGCAATCTGAATGGATCAAACCAAGAAATGAAAGCGAGTTATGGACTTCAGCTGAAGTTTAGCATAAAGCACAGCATAAATTAATAACCCTAGTACCAACTTATAATATCAATTATCCTTCAAAGCCAGTTATTTTTCAGTCTCAAATGTTGTTTGTTTTCAAGATTTTATATACTGAGAACACAGGCACAAATTGCTTCGCAGAGCTCAGTTACCTAGTTCAGGCTGGTTGCTGTTCAGGCTAATATAGGACATTAGGTCTAAGTTACATTGCCAGTTCTTTTTTTCACTTTTTATTCAGTGAAAATGGGATGCTTGCACAAAAATAAAATACTTCTTCTTAAGCCAGAAATGAAATAAAAAACAGAAAATGCTGTAAATACTTAAAAGGTAAAGCTGTGGAGAGAGAAACCGAATTAATGAATCTCCCTGGCCCAATGAAGCCGATTTGGGGATGTGGGAGTAGAGGTTAGGTAGGTGCGTCGCTGGTCAGCCTGCTGATGTATTTCTACCTCCATGAGCTTTCACTGGAGATGGACTCTCAGTAGCAATGGCTAACTGTTTGGCAGCAGCAGGAAGCCAAAAGGACAATTATTCCATTTGCTATGGGTGCAATGAAATCTTGGGAAGGCACATAGGGCCCATGCTGTGTCAAGAGTTCAGCAGCACAGCTGAGGCAGCTGCACAGTGGGAAGCTACTGTCTTTTGAAACTGAGACTCCATTAGCAATATAAAGAGAGAAAGCAGCAGGAAATATTTCTAACATAGCCAGTGACCTAGCATTGAGAAGTCTGAGACAGCTGATAGAACAAGTGTTGGGTGATAATTTAGGTTGTCTTCTCCCAGCAGTATTTTCTAGGTCGACCAAGCTGAGCAGGCTACTGCATTGAAAGCTTCCCAGATATCATGCCATTGATTTCTCCACCTCCTGATGCTGCCTGGCCTGCTATGTTCTTTCAGCCTCCTGCCTGTCTATTCTGGATTCCAGCATCTGCAGTTTTTTTTGTCTCTTCCCAGATAACAGACCCAGTTATTCAGTGTACAGATAGACAACAGAAGAGAAGCTCAATGAAAATTACGAGATCTTCCCTCAGGCAGATACACACAGAGGGATGCCTGATCAGCAGGAGATGGATGAGGAATAACCCTCTCTCAAGGATACAGTGAAAGGGTCAGCTTTCCTGTCATATCAGAGCAGCATCAGAGAGCTGTGCTGCTGGTATCTGCTGTGGATGAATATGCACACTTCAATACCAGGACTTCGGGCCTGTAGAAATCAATGGACATCAGTGCCCACAGTTCGTCTGCATTTTCATGCTTCCAGAATTGTATACCTTGACTGTTGACCTCTGTAGAACTTCACATTTGGCTACCTATAACTATGGATGTAGGTTTGCTCGCTGAACTGGAAGGTTTGTTTTCAGGAGTTTCGTCACCATACTAGGTCACAGCATCAGTGAGCCTCTGGGTGAAGCACTGGTGATATGGCCCGCTTTCTATTTATGTGTTTAGGTTTCCTTGGGTACCAAGGAATGTGACAAAACATCTGAAAACAAACCTTACAGCTCAGCAAACAAACCTGCATCCAGAACCCCAACCTGAGCTACAAATCTTCTCAAAACTCACTAACACCTATAACTATATAACTTATTATGACCTCAGTAGAAACCAATGAAGTAAATTTGCAAGTCTCATTAATAGCTGAAACATTGACATGTCAAGATTTCATATTTTAAGATGTTTATAGCACAAAATGATAAAGAAAAACACATTTACTAAACACCAGATGCAGAATCTTACAGGGAGTGAATTGTGTGGGCTATGCTAAGAAATGTGGCAGGATTGGCTGAGCAAGACATGTTCGAAAAGTGTGGCGCTGGAAAAAACACAGCAGGTCAGGAAGCATCCTAGGAGCAGGAAAGTCGACGTTTTGGATATAAGTCCTCCATCAGGAATGTGGTACATCACAAGGCTGGGAGGAATTTGTTTCACCTTTTAACCAAACTTGAGGACCCAAGACAAGATTCTCACTAGGGAGCAGCAAACTGACAGGCAGTTTCTGTTCTACCATCCACCATGATCAAAGTAGAGACAAAATTTCTCAACATGGAAGTTAGAATGGAGACCTGGTGACTTAATCTCACCACCAGCTGTGAAGAGTCTCTATGTTGTAGCGTGCAACAGCATCTCAGGGCAGAACCATAGGCACCAGCCACGTGCATCCCTTATCCACAGATATTTGTATCTAATAATTGCCAACCCCTCAGAATCCGTCTTGCCGAGGATGTACTGTCCTGCATTGTAGGGTGCATTGGTGACAGAAAGGCTGCTGTAAGGACAGGCACTCAGCTCATGGACTGGGTCAGGATGTTTGCTCACCCTCCTCGCGAATGCTAATTAAGCACCTACCTGCCTGGTCCTAGCATCCATGCCATGCCTTACCTTGTTTTGCCATGCACACCATGCCTGCTAAGTTAGTGCTTCAGCTAGAGCTATCACAGTTGTCATACTGATGTTCTTTGTGCAGACACATACTGCTGGTCATCCTTGTCTTTTCTGTGTTGCTGTCAGCACACTGAGACATCGATCTAACACCTCCAGAATGTGCCAGCTGCTTGCCGGGCAAACACATGGCATGTTTATTTAACCAAATGGACATATTGGAAATTGGGTGGTGGTTCATCTGCAGTTTAGTCAAGTGATTGTGTGTGTGTGTGTGTGTGTGTGTGTGTTGTGGGGGGGGGGGGGGGGGGGTGGCGGGGGGGGGGGGGGGTTGGTGGGAATGGTGGACAGCCGTTGTCAGTGGATACTGAGGCTCGCGGTTTTGGGCTGTCTGCACACAGTGTAGGGATTGAGTCAGCTGTCTGCTCGGGCTGGTCACAGTCAAGGGATAGGTCTGGCTAAAGTCAGGATGTGGCAACAATCAGTCCTATAAGGCCAGCACCGGCAGTAAGAGGAATCAAATATTCTCAGTTGGGGAACTGCAACGACAGTGGTCAGAGGTTTGACTAGTCATGTTTAGAGGCTGTTTGTTGACATTGCTTAGGCACCTGGGGTAAACACAGCACCGGGGTCCATGTGTTGATCATTGAAGATGGTGCATGGACTGGGTGTTTTAGGGGTAAGGGTGCAGTAGTCAAGGCCGTGGGATGGAAAAACACAAGTTTGAGATGTTGATGTGGGGTCAGGATGGTGATGGGGTTACAATCAAGGTATAAGGAGACGATCAGGCACAACATCAGAGATCATGACAGACTACAGCAGGATTGGTCATTGGCATTGATCTTTACCATGGCATCCACAGTGCGGGTATGGAGGAATAGGGTTGGCATCATTAAAGTGAAATGTCAGGCTCAACAGACAAGGTGGGCAGTTGGAGGCAAAGTGCAATATGGTGGATTTCCACAGAGTGGGATGTGCAGACATTGACTGTCAGAGTAATGCAAAATAACAGGGCATATGGACATACTGGGTGGTGGGGTAGAGTTCTGTGACAACTAGGCAGAACCCAGTGCTGATGATGTCCACTGCACAGTGCTATCCCTGATATCACTTGCCATTCTCTAGATGCAAAACGCAATTGAAAAATGGCTGGGACAGGAGCTGATATCAGTTTGATATGTGGGAAAGTGTGGGATCCAAATCTGCTGAACACCAGGACATTGAAGGATAAAATGCATGAAACATGTGCTTGCAAACTGAAGCTACATTTAATTTGTAATCACTTCATTGAACATTGATGAGTAAACTTCCAAACGTCCATGCAGAGCAAATGTGCTTAGGGTTCAAATGTTGATTAAAGACAGTTTGCACACATACTATTGATGCTTACAAATTAAACATTGGCATCTCAATGATGACAAAATTATCAGTGGTTGCCATGACTTGGAGGTGCCAGTGTTGGACTGTGGTGGACAAAATTAAAAATCACGCATCACCAGGTTATAGTCCAACAGGTTTATTTGGAAGCACTAGCTTTCGGAGCGCTGCTCCTTCATCAGGTGATTGTGGAGGTTAAGGTCATATTCACAGAATTTATAGCCAAAGGAGTCCAGTGTCATGGAGATGGGATACAGTAAACAATCTTAGATTAAAACTTTCATTTGAATTACATTCATGAGAATGCAATTTAAAAGAAGTTCTGGAATTTACATATCAAAGAACAGAAGCCAGCATATCCCATTATAAAAGATGAAATTTTTAATCGAAGATTGTTTACTGTATCACATCTCCATGACACTGGGCTATAAATTCTGTGAGCATGACTTTAACCTCCACAACCACCTGACGAAGGAGCAGCACTCTGAAAGCTAGTACTCCCAAATAAACCTGTTGGACTATAACATGGTATTAAATGATTTTTAAAATTATTAGTAATAACTTAAAACGAGGTGAACATCAGCCAAAAGTGACTCATAACTTGTGAAACTTAGAAGGGTGCTGTGGGAGATGGAGATGGTCATCCATAATATGTATTATAATGTACTATTACAGAATTCAATGATGTTTCATAGTTGATGTGGGTCTGGGATAGGAACAGTGGGTGAGGGGCATTGGAGTGCTGCAGACACTCCCTTTTGATGTGATGTGTTCTGACTCAGCCAACGTGGCACCTTCTCCAAGCTGGTGGACATGCTGAGGCTGAAGCTGAGTGAATGATGAAGACATGGCCTTTGTTATCGCATTCAGCAAGTCTGATTGTCTGGAGGAGTATATGCAGCGCTCACTTCCACCAATGGTTCGCTGGAAACTTAAGAAATGTTGTTCACTCCTTGGGTTCTCCAGGAAATGTATTTCCACTGAAGTTGTGGTGTAGTGGCCATATCACTGGACTAGTAAGCTTGAAAGTGAGGCTACTCTTTTTTAAGGACATAGACTCAAATCTCACCACAGTAGATGATGAAATTTGCATTGATCAGGAAAGCCTGATCCTGCCCTCCTCAGCCTTCTACATATGTATACTAGCAGCCAGGAGCCATTGAGAATGCAAACCTGGGGTGACTTTCCTTTTTCAAGCCATTGTGCTATGGTCAATTACAGTATCCATATTTCTATCACAGTTATGACCAACTAACTCAATGTCGGATATAATTCAAGCCCTGGAACCTCTTCCTTTGTATTGCCCCAAGTACCCACGAGGAAACATATTCAATCATTGGGTAGATTGTGTGTGATTCATTTACAATTTTTGTAAATACTTTATAGATACTTGCAATACTTAGATTTTAGATTACTGGCACAAGCCTGAGTGAAGACTGCCAAAGTCAAATGAAACTAATAGTTAAGCATCAAATTATTATTCAGTTAAGTTTTTGCAAATTAGGCCTGTTAGGTGGGCTGGTGTTCTGTGGGTCAGGGTCTAATTTAGCTGATATAAGTCTCACCCCCCCCCCCCCAACTGAAGAACTTAAGGGGTACCTGTCAACTCCATTGGGAAGCCAGATGGTATTAAGTGCCCAATGTCTGCCTTTCTATAGCATTGAGGATCCTGCCAGTGGAAGACCTGCCTGCTGAGACCTACTGCCCAACCAGAGGCCAGCAGTTTCTTATTGCTGTGAGTACCAGCTATCAGCAGATATCAGCAATGCACACATCAGAGGCCAGAATCAATTAAGAACCACAGGCCACGGTGTGGTTGTTGGTCATGTGTTGGAGAATTCACAGAATGAGACTCAAGGGAGGAGCAGGGGGTGACTTTCAGCTGAATCTTTCCCTGGTGATCAGGCACTGGATGCCTCAGAATAAGATACCTGTTCTGGTAGATTATGCTGCAGCCCATTGGGTGGTGTGAGAAAGTCATGACTCTCTAATTTAATCCCTAATTGTGGTGAACTGTGGTGGCCTCAGGAACGTTTATATCAATTGGCTCAATGATAACGTCATTGACATCTTGCTGCCAATGCCTGATAATCCCACACCAGCCCCTTTTGCCCCCTGACATGATGGATGGAGGATTTTCCCCAGCTAGAAGTCTGATGTAGTACCTGTGTGGAGTTTACACATTCTCCCTGTGTCTACTTGGGATTCTGCTGGGTTTTCTGACATCCTCCCGCAGTCCAAAGACATGCAGGTTAGGTGGATTGGCCATGGGAAATTGCTCATAGTATCCAGAGATATGCAGATTAGGAGGATTAGTCATGGGAAATGTTGAGTTACAGGGATGGGGTGGGGGATGGGGGCATTTGGGTGAAGACTTGATGGGCACAATGGCCTCTTTCTGTACTATAGGAATTCTATGATTCTATGATGCTACCTTTCTGGTGATTGAATGGGCCCCATCACCATGGTTCCCACTTTGACGGGCTATATTAAACCTAGAAGAGTCAAATTGCTCGTATATATGTTGCATTATAAGTTCCTTTTCTAATAGAATATTTTACGTTCATTTCTTGACCAAACAGAACTCTCCTACTTAAATATTTAGTTTCTCATCTACGTCTTTGGAAAAATGAAGTAATAACTTCTTATCCAAGGTTTAAGGCAGTAATCACATGATTATTTGTTTGATGACACAGTAATCCCCTCAAGCAATCTGTTGCATACTCTACTTGTATTGCAGTGTGTTGTGTATATAATATAACACTACATAATTAAAGCTGTTGATTTTCCATGAAATGCTATTGATTTGTTCTTTCATCTACTAAGTAAAGAAGGTAGTAATTCAGTTTTACTATTTATCTTTCATTTAATATTGGTTACATGTGCGTCCCTCTATGTACTCAGCATGAAAAATAATTACTATTTTGAAATGAAAGTCTACTGACCATTCTCATTAATTGACATCCTGAAAAACCTTTACTACTGAATCTGCCTTCCAGTAATTGCAATCACTAGGTTTGTATGATGGAATAATGTCTTAGAATATATTGCAGTAACATTGCTTCATCCTTCATCCCAGTCCTGATGAAGAGTTACTGGAGTGGAAGTGTTAACTCGAATTTCTCTCGACAGATGCTGCCAGACCTGCTGAGTATTTCCAGCAATTTCTGTTTTTGTTACTGTGAATTTGCAATTACCTTTAATAACACAGATCAATTAATACAGGTGTAAATGTTACACAACATTACAATGTCCTTGAATTGGTATTTCTTTGTAACTCAAAGTAAGCAGCTGAATGCCGGTCATGCTCTCTATACCGCACTCAACAGTTTCAATCTCAATTTGGTTGAATTTTCAACTCCTTAAAATTTCAATATTCCAGGCATTTGTTAATTTTGCGTAAGGAAAATTTAGGGGATATACAAAGTCGATGAAGTGCAATACAGGTCGTTCTTTATACCATTCATTCTGTCAACACAAATTCACTGTAACATGATTGACACGATGCTGTTACTACAGCAGGAAATTTTATAACATGGGTTGGCTGTAACATGATTACAGCGCCAACGCTTGGAATGCTGTTTCTATAGTGCGATTTTTCTGTAACGTGGAGTTGCACAAGAACACAACTGTCGTGTTACAGAAGACCTGACTGTATGCATGCAGCAATAAAGTATCAGTATTGGCTGAGTGATTACTGTTGCACTTCTGAGAAGGATGGTTAGCTCAAAGATACTGCTATCATTTCTGATTAAGGAAGTTGTATATTCAAAATCTTACTATTGGATTATAAAATCCAGGCTGATAACTTTGTGCTGAAGGGGTATTGTTGAAGATGCTGCCATTTGATGAGACATTAAATTCTTACAGTCTGTCAGGTGAATGTTAAAAAACCCATAAAATGGGCTTGAAAAGGAGCAGGGATCCTGGCTAATATTTACCTCTGAAACAGTATCATGAATAACAAATTACTGGTTTGGGTTATCTTCTTGTCAAATATTGATGTCTGCCTTACCCCTGCTGCAACTGCATAAAAGCTTTCAGCTACAGCTCAGTAGGAGTACCCACACCTCTAAGACAAGGGGTTATGGTTTCAATTCCCATGCTAGAGACTTAATTGCTTTACTTAAATGCTGTTGCAATACTGAGAGACACCTGCAGAGGCACTGGGTTCTTGGTGCTACATGAACCTGAGGTGTCTCTTTGATCTGAAAGATCCTACAACAATATGGGATTGTAAGAGGAGTTCTCCTTTGTATTTTGGTCAATATTTCTCCCTCAATCAGATTAGATTAGATTACTTACAGTGTGGAAACAGGCCCTTCGGCCCAATAAGTCCACACCGACCCGCTGAAGCGCAACCCACCCATACCCCTACATATACCCCTTACCTAACACTGCGGGCAATTTAGCATGGCCAATTCACCTGACCCACACATCTTTGGACTGTGGGAGGAAACCGGAGCACCCAGAGGAAACCCACGCAGACACGGGGAGAACGTGCAAACTCCACACAGTCAGTCGCCTGAGGCGGGAATTGAACCCAGGTCCCTGGCGCTGTGAGGCAGCAGTGCTAACCACTGTGCCACCGTGCCTCAACTGATCATTATAGCATTTTTATTATGTGATGTACACATGTATAAAACAAATGCTAGGTTTCCAAAATTATAATATTGAGTATTATATACGTTTTAAAAAGTACATAAGAACATAAGAAGCAGAATCAGGAATAAACCAAATGGCTTCTCTGGTTTTCCTGGTTTTCTATTGGTTTGACAGTAAAGTGCCCTGGAACATACTGAGATACAAAGGTGCTAAACAAATGTAATTTCTTTCTTTCTGTAAGAACGAAGACCGAGTGCAAATGTAATTGGTAGCGTAAAAGCACTTTTGAATGGAAGGTACTTTTTAAACGCAAGTTCATTCCTAAATGGAATATTGCTTTGGAAGAACTGAACCAGTACACTCTTACTAAATAATTTTAGTAATTAAGCACATTCCCCCCGTGTGTGCGTGGGTTTTCTCCGGATGCTCCTCCCACAGTCCAAAAATGTGCAGGTTAGGTGAATTGGCCATGCTAAATTACCCGTGGTGTTAGGTGCAGGGGTAAATGTAGGGGAATGGGTCTGGGTGAGTGCACTTCGGCGGGTCAGTGTGGACTTGTAGAGCCGAAGGGCCTGTTTCCACACTGTAAATAATCTAATCTAATCTAATCTAATCTAAAATACCGAACAAACAACATCAATAATAACACAAGGATATCTGTTGGAAAATGCATACGTCATTTAAAATTTTTTAACCCAATAGCTCAATTAGATTGCAATCAGCTAATTTATGATAAGAACCTGCTAAAAATGTCAGGGTTGATGTGTATTCTTTTACAATATTGTTTGTTTCTAATGACCAAGCCCCTTTTATATAGTTTGAAAAGATAGGTTTAAAATGCTATCGTGGAAAAATAGAAGTCTGAATTGTAAGAGAGTAACTGTTGATTCTGCTTTTCTTAATGAGATGTTTAGCATGAGCATAAGAACAAAGAGCAAAGAAGGAACAACTATTTGGTCCTTTGAACCTGTTCGACAATCAATAAGACCATGGCTGATATGATTGAGTTCACCATTCCACTTTCCTATCTGATCCTGATAGCTGTTGACTCCCTTGTTGATCAAGAATCTAATTGTTTTTAACTAAATTCAATGAGCACCCCTCCTCTGCTTTCTGTGAAAGGGAATTCTACATAAAAATGATCATCTTATAGAAGAACAATTCTCCTTTTCCTCATCTTATTCTTAAACTGTGTCTCTTATTACTAGACACCTTTTAACAGGAGGAAACACCATCCTGATACATACCCTTTTAAACTACCTCAGCAACTTATACTTTTCAATAAGATTAACTCTCACTTTTCGAAACTGCAATGGTTAATAATCTAACCTCTCCAACCTTTTGCCACAATATGAGCCTTTCATCCCAGGGATGAGTTGAGTGAATCTTCTCTGCATGGCTTCTAATGCAATTAGATTTTTTTCTTCAAACACAGAAACCAAAACTGTACACTGCACCAGATGTGGTTTCAGTTAAGGCCCGTACAGCTGCAGTAAAACATCACTGATTTTATGTTCCATTCCCCTTGCAATTAACTGCAGAATTCAAAATACTGTGGGTGCTAGAAATCTGAAATAGAAAACAAATTTACAATTACCTTCCTAATCCCTTGCTGCACCTACAAACTAATTTTTATTGTGATTCATGAAGGAAACACAGCTTCCTCTAAATCACTGAATTCAGAAATTTTCTTCATTTAAATAGCATATATTTTCCATTTTTCTTACCAAGTGGACAAGTTCATATTTTCCCATCCACCAAATTTTTCCTGATGTACTTAAGTCATTTATATCATTTTGCAGACTTTCCACCTCTTCTTTACAACTCACATCCCTACCTATCTGTGTATTTTTAGCAAATTTAGCTATTGTACTAAGTCCCTTTACTCAAGACATTGAAATGAGCTTCAAATAGTTGAGGCATTGCACTTGTTACAGTTTGCAAATCTGAGAAAATAATATTTATCTCTAATCTGTGCTTACTTTTACCTAATCAAACCTTTATACATTCTAGCATGTAACTCCAACATCATGTGCATTTACCTTGTGTAGCAACCTTTGATGTTAAAGCTTTCCAATGCCTTTTGGAAATCCAAGTACACCAATCTACAAGTTTCCCTTTATCAACCTTACTTATTATTTTCTCAGGAAAACTCTAATAAAATAAAATAATAAAACAAGGCTTCCCTTTTAGGAAACCTTGCTGACTAAATCTGATCAGATTATGACTTTCTAAAAATCCTCCTATAACCTCCATAATAATTGATTCTAGTAATTTCCTTCAGACAAATATTTGGATAATTGATTTCCAGTTTATTACTTTATGTCCTGAATCATTCTGTTCTTGAACAAAGATGTTACATTTGCTTTTTTCTAATCACTGAGACCTTTCCAGAATCAAAAGAATTTTGGAAAATTCTAAGCCTCTGTGACGTCTTCAGCTACTTCTTTTAAGACCCCACTTGGCAGGCCAACTGATCTTGGCAACATGTCAGCTTTTGGATCGAATATTGTTTCCAGCAACTTTTATCTGGTAAGCATGATGAATTTAAGTTCTCATCACCGGCCTCCCCTCTTCACTTCTTGACTACTTTGTAATTGTGGTTTTCTAAGTGTTCTACAGAAAAGATAGTTACAATGTATCTGTTCAGTGCCTTCCCCAAATTATGTTTTTCATTATCAGTTCTCCAGACACACTCTCTTGAGGGTCAACACTAACTTTAGTTACTCTTTTTCTGTTCATGTGTAAAAACTCTTGCTATCCACTTTTATATGACTAGCTAGCTCTTGAGTTTGGGAGGTTCATGATCACAGTTACCTAATATGGACAGGTAACCATTTATAAGGACTTTTCAGGTAGTTTATTGAGTGTATTAAGAAGAAGCAGCTGATATATGATGCATTTGTTAATTTGGCAAGGAATGTCCAAAACCATGACAACTGGGGATGGTTAACTGGTGCCAGAGGACAAACAGGCTGTTGGCATGGAATGGGCCAGCTGTTCATGACATCAGATGGCAGTTGTCCTATTCTCTACCTAGTCAGAAGATTTGTTTCCATTCCTTTGAGAAGAAACACTTCTGATTTTACAAACCATTACATTTATAATAGTGTGGTCATGTGATAAATCTTTTGTTTTCATTTCTTATACCACCATTACATGGTGGTAGTAGTGCATAGCGTCTACAAAATGAGCTTTACGTAGAACTTTGCAAACCCTTGACGTCTGCTACCTCAGAAGACAAGGGAAGCAGATATACAGGAACATCATCACCTGCATATTCCCCTCCAAGGCATACACCATCCTGACTTTCAACTATATCACAGTTTGTCACTAGGTCAAAGACCTGGAATTTCCTTCCTAATAGCATAGTGGGTGCTTGAGGGGAGTCACCACTGTCTTTCCCAGGCCAATTAGAGATGAGCAATAAATGAGAACAGCAATGTCATGTGCTAAACTCCCAGGAAATGGTTGCAACACCAAAAATCTCACCAGGGTTTTCAATGTAAGAATCCTGCCTCTCACCTTAATCACTTTCTTTTCGCATCAACACTGCTTGCTTCTCCACTCTTCATATGACTCTACTTGATCTAGCTCAGAGCCATAGGCATCTGAAGCATTACCCAATGAGAGTGGCAAAACCAAAATCCTGCAGATACTGGAAATCAGAAACAAACATGGAAAATGTTGCAAATACTCAGAAGGTCTGGCAGCATCTGTGAAAAGTTTTCCGTTTCTTGTGTAAACATGACATTGGTCTCACAAGAGGCACCTGCTGTCTTCTGTCAGGATGCTGGTATTCCTTTTCCACTGCCACTTAGCCTGTTGGATCACCCTGCTCCAGCCCACATGAAAATGCTGTCATCTGAAGCTTGGTTCATAATGTTCAAAGGTTGCCCACCATAGTTGGCTGAAGTATTCTCCCTGAAGTATTTCAGCAGCTTTCCACATCACAAGAAGAAGCCATGAGGGATACCCTTCCTAAGAGCATGAGGATCTGTAAACAAGTGAAGATATGCTCAAGGGACTTGCACAAGCCTTATTCTTAATGTGGCAAGTTAAATATTTTACAAATATAAACTGACTGGTTGGAGTAAAACTTTTGTTTAGAATTTTATATTGACATTAATATTTGGAGTTAAATGTGGGAAAGATCCATGGCATTTGATTGTAAGATGTCAATTTGATGGAGATTATAGGGATGACATTTAGAAAGATGGTAGGATTACAATCTTGTGGAATCATTGGGGCAGAAGTACTGATTCACTTGCTACAAGTCTTCATTTTTAAAATGTCCTTAATACCCTATCTTTGTATATTATTTCATGTGAGCTTTTTTATTGTTAGTTTTATTTATTTAATACAATTATGGAATGATTATGTGGTTTCTTATTTAGTTGCAACATTAGATATCTATAAGCTTTTCTCTTTTTGCTTGTTGCATTTGACAGGAGTTTACTGCAGTTTACAGTGCAAACATTCTCTGCTGCCAAATAGATAAAAATTGCCTTCACTTGATTGAATCGCACAGATGTTTCCTTCAGGCATATTACAAAGGTTCACTGATTCCTAATGGCAAATTAAATGTTTAGCTAGCACATACAGACTTAATCATAATGACGTCAGAATTGACGTCAGGGCCTATGTCATTCTCTTAAGTGTACAATAAGGCATCATGATTTTGATGTATCACATATCCTCTATGATTTCATTTACAGTCAGCCAGTACAACATCAACAATTTAAACTTATACAGCTCTTTAATGTAATGAAACACCCCAAGGTCCTTCTCAATAGCTATCAAACAAAATTTGACACCAGGCTACATAAGCAGGTGTGCACATGTGAGTAAAGGTTTGGTTACAAAGGTATGTTTTAAGGCACCTTTTAAATGGAGGAATAGGATGTAGATAGGTACAGACATTTATGGAGGGAATTCTGGAGCTGGAATACTGATTTTTCATTCAATTATAGTCATTCTTCCAATCTTGCCTTAGTGATGGAAGTTTTTATTTCATGTAAATTAATTTTTATGCCATTTTCTTATCATTCAACTGACTAAAAAGAGAACCTTTTTTTTCATATTCCTTGACAGGATATAGGCATTGACTAGCTGGGCCAACACTTATTGCCCATTCCTAATTGAATAAATGCAACTCCATTCCACACAGTTCTGCTAACAAAGGAGTTCTAGGATCTTGGCCCAGTGACAGTGAAGGAGCAGCAATATAGTTCCAAGTAAGAATGCGTTTAACTTGGAAGGGACTTGCAGGTGATTTTGTTCTTGTGCAACCGTGGCCCTTGTCCTTCTAGATGGTAGAGGTTGCAATTTTGTATGGTGCTGTAGAAGTTTCGTTAGTGATTTGATGCAGTGCATTTTGTAGCTGGCGCACAATACCATCACTGTACACATTAGTGGAAGAATTGAATGTTGAAGGTGGTGAATGGGGTACCAGTCAAGGAGTCACTTTGCCATGATGGTGTTGAGCTTCTGCAGTTTTGATGGAGTTGCACTCATCTAGGCAAGTGAAGAACATTATTGACATGTAGATAATGCACAGGTTTTAAGAAGTTAGGAAATGAGTTGATTATCAAACAATTTCAAGCCTCTGACCTGCTTTTATAATTCTATGATTGGCCCAGTTCAGGTTCCAGTCAACAGCAATCTCCTGAAGGTTAATAATGCTAATAATGGGGATTCAGCATGGTTGTAGCATTGAATGTCAAGGACTGGTGGTTAACTTCTGTATTGTTGGAAATGATTATTCCCTGGCATTTGAGTGGTGTGAATGTTGCTTGCCATTTATACGCCCAAGCTTAAATATTGTCTAGGTATTGCTGCATACAGAGAGGCTGTTGTATATGTTACTGAACATTTTACAATCATTAGCGAACATCCTCACTGCTGGTCTTATGATGGAAAGAAGGTCATGGATGAAACTGCTAAAGTTGGTTGGCCAAAGACACCACCCTGAGGAACACCTGTAGCAACTTCTGGGATTGAGATGGTTAACCACCAAGAACCATTATTCTTTGTGCTAGATACGACTCTAAACAGTGGAAGGTTTTGTTTGATTTCCATTGATTTCAGTCTTGCTGAGGCTTCTTGAAACCGTATTACGTCAAATGGTGCCTTGACGTTAAGGGCTGTCAATCCTCACAGTTTGAGTTCTGTTACTTTATCCATGTTTGGTCCAAGGCTGTAACAAGGCCAGGAGCAGGAATGACTCTGTCAGAACCCAAAGTGAGATGGTTATTCTTTTGATTTGGAGATACCGGTGTTGGACTGGTAGTGTACAAAGTTAAAAATCACACAACACCAAGTTATAGTCCAACAGGTTTAATTGGAAACACACGAGCTTTCGGAGCGATGCTCCTTCTTCAGGTGATATGTAAGTGATTCTTACATTCTTACGTAAGTGAGATTTGCTAGCACTTCAGTGACACCTTCTGTCACTTTGCTGATGACCAGCAGTAAAGTGATGTGCGATAATTGACCAGGTTGGAATTGTCATGTTTTTTATGGACAGGACATACCCAAGCAATTTGCCACCATTTTTGGGTAAATGCCAGTGTTGTAGCCGGCCTGTAACAGCTTGGTGAGAGTGTTGCTATTTTTGGAGCAGGAAATTTTAGTACTACAGCCAGAATGTTGTTAGCTACCAAAGCCTTTTCAGGATCACATGCCTTCAGCTGTTTCTTAACATCAGATGAAGTGAATCAAATTGGCTAAATACTGGTATCTGGAACTGATACTGCTTTAGATATTCAACATAACAGGCTAATTTTGCATTCTGCCAACATTTATATTGGAGGGTCCAGCTGAATCAGGCATGTCCTGTGATGTGGTAGTTCTGGTATTGTGGGATTGTCATTGGGAAATTGTTGA